>NC_061122.1:142555548-142794202 GCF_002878395.1 Capsicum annuum | reverse complement strand
TTATATAATAAAAAAAGTCACAATATTGGATTAATTAATTAACTTATATGATGATTGTTAAGAAAAAGGTGAACAGTCGTGACTTTTTTCTTAACAATCATCATATAAGTTAATTAATTAATCTAATATTGTGACTTTTTTTATTATATAATAAATAAATAATTTTAGAAAATAAATTTAAAAATAAAAATGTTAAAAAGTCACGACCAGTTAATAAAATCAAATAACCATTCTTTTACGGCTATAAGTTTTGCATATCATTTATTTCCTTATTATTTATTTACGAACCATTTTTCATATTAAATAATTAAAAAGTCATATTTTTTTCACCCTCTCAATAACAATAACCTTTTTTTATTAATAATCGTCTGTTGTAACATATGATCGACCTGTCACATTCGATTAACCTTTGTTGCCATAAATGCTCAATCCCTATCACCAACCGTCAATATGTTGAGAATAAGGAATAAACAAAATGATAATTAAATGCTAAATAAGAATTAAAAATTCAAAGGCGACCCTCGAAACATAAATTTTTGAATCTCTTAGGTAGATCTGATATACAAAAGGAGGAAAATAAATCATATGCTAAAAGAAAAAAACATAACCTAATTATTATAACTACAATTATTATCATTGCTATTAGTATTATTATTATTACTATTATTATCGTCAACTGGACAATTTTTATCCGACAGCAGCAGGGCCCTCCTCAGCCTTGCTCCGAAGTTGGCCAAATCCCTCTTGAGTTCATCAAACTACCTTTGAAGTTCCTGCAAAGACTCGATATGAATCTTCTTGTACGAATCTGGATCAGTCATATTTGTATTGTAAGTGTAGTAGAATGAACGAGTGAGTAAGGATGAACCTATTTATAAATGATTGAATTGAAAGGAGTTAGTCAAACAAAAGTTACGACTGTTCATATCCCTTAATTAAATAAAATTGGTGACTTTTCGAATATGTAAATTAAAATAATGAATCTAAATACAATATTTTATCTTTTATTGTATTTCGGAAAGAAAACGAAATTGCTTTAAAATAAATCTAACAAATGGGTAATCTGTTGCAAAATATATTCCATCTGTCAGATAACTTACAACATATTGACAATATGTTGCAACAGATGGATATATCTGTTTTCTTTTCCAATAGATATGTCATATATTGCAACAGATTGATCATCTGTCATAATAGATGTCTGCAATTGGTTCACAATTTAAACAGATGTGGCATCTGTAGTAACTTGCTAGTCATTTGTTTATTCAATTTAAGCCATAGATGGGATAGGAAGAATAAGGTGCGTGCAGATGGATGTATTCATTATCATGCGTGGGAATTAAGTATTACTGATAAGGTCATCGAGAAAATACACACAAAGTTTAATGTTTTTGTGAATGCAATTTTTAATCGAATAGGCACTAATCATTCAAACAAAATCCTGCATTGTACAATTAAGTTTGATGGGTTCGAATTGATAAGGATGAGGGCCCCATGAAGATGGTGCAGATACCCTATTACGAATTACTAATTGTTGTTGCTCGTGTTTATGCGTATTAAGTTTTGAGAAGGGATCAATATTTGACGTCATTACAGAGATCTAATAGAGATTGAACTTAACTTTAAGTATGTATTGGACTCTAAGAAGACCTTCAAAGCCTCACACCGTATCAAACAAGAACGGAAAACCAATTGAAATTCTCCTGGCCCAAATTTATATGGAAGGGTTGATTGGGAAGATGATTATATGCTAGAAGGAGCCGAAGGAGAATGCTTGTGAGGAAAAGGGGAGTTGATGAAAGACTATATCATCTAAGAGCTAATTGAAGAAGAGACATAGGGTAGAAAGTAACTTCTAGTGAATTTGGCCGATGAAATTATCTTAAAACATGAGAAATCTGAATCAAGTGCAAATATGAAAGTATATCTGATAATGTAAATTTATCTATTGTCTCTCTGAAAGAAAAATAATGTAGATGGTCACTTTGCTAGGGAGATGCGACTAGGTAGTGTGGTCGGAATTATTACCTAGATAGAAAATAGCAGAAGACTAAGAAAGCAGCCTTACGGGCATTAAGGGTTGAAATGATGTACAGTAAGTCTAGAAAACTTGTGCCAATAGAAACTGCAGTTAAAGTAAGAAATCTAAGCGAAGGCAGTAATTTCTGAATTTTAAATTACATCCCATGCCTTCTTGTTTGTGGTTCTGATTAGCTCCACTACTATTGACCTGATTGGAACCACAAAAGATACTGAAAGACAAATTGAGTGTCATTACTTCCTTAGCAATATGGATTAATTGATTTTGTTTTCTTGCCTTAGTATACTTTCAACATTCCTTGGAGAAGATCAGAGGCTTGCTGTAGTTTGTGAATCCTGATAATTTTCAAGCTTGTCTCAAGCTTACCGATTTGGTATTCAAGCTTGTCGTTGCCATCTTTGAAGTTGGTATAGAGTTCCCGATCTCTTATGAGCTCGATCAGGAATAGTTTCTCCTTCGAAGTTGTGGAATTGAAGAAGTCCTTCAGAAGACTTTCTTTAGAAGCCTTAAAGGATACATGGAGGGTTGCTGTGTTTGTTTTAGGTCAAAATGTATTGATGCACATTAAAAATATGGTCCCAATAGTTGAATAGATCACTTTTATCGAGCGTTTCTCAATGCAGCTTGCTCAACCAACCTTAAAGGGATTTGATAAATTAATATGCAAGGAGTTACGTAATGTTTGATCTAAACCAACTATACCAAGCCTAGCAAATGTTACGATCAAACGCACTCAATCTCTCAGCCTTTATGCTAATTGCTCTTCTCTAATATAGATGACAAGATATTTGCCATTAAAAAGTCTACACCATCAGCAGAAATACTTGCCAGAGCAAAAGTGGCATTATCAACTCCTCTGTCTTGCTCAAGTATCCAAAAAAGAAAAATTTCAACTTCTCTATCTTACACTATTGAGCAATATACAAGGGCCACAGAAGAATAACATGAGCTAAAAAAGGTGAGAAGATAAAAAAGGGGAGAAATAGGAAGGACAAACTGAATGCTAGATTTAGTTCATCTTTGTTTGGTTTGTTAAACAAATAAAATGCTAATGCAAGAAAAGGCAAAAATATTTTTATTTGCATTCGCATTTTATTTGTTTAACAAACTAAACAAAGATGAACTAAATCTGGCATTTAGTTTGTCCTTTCTATTCCTCCCCTTTTTATCTTCTCACCTTTTTCAGCTCATGTTATTTTTTTATGGCCCTTGTACATTGCTCAACAGTGCAAGACAGAGGAGTTGAAATTTTTATTTTTTGGATACTTGTGCAAGACAAAGGAGTTGATAATACCACTTTGCATTGGCAAGCATTTTTGGTGCCGGTGTAGATTTTTGTATGGCGGAAATCTTGTTATGTATACTGAAGAAGAGTGATCAGCAGAAAGGCTGAGACATTTCTTTTGATTTGTCCACTAACTCGGGAAAAGTTTTTTGACAGGATAATGATCCTGGAGTTACGTAACGTTTGATAGGCTTGGTAGAGTTGGTTTAGATCAAACACTACGTAACTCCTTGCTTATTAATTTGTTAAATCCCTTGAAGGTTGGTTGAGAAAGTTGATTGAGAAATGCTCGATAAAAGTGAGCTATTCAACATTAGGGCCACATCTTCAGTGTGCATCAACACATTTCAACTTAAAACACTCACAGCGACCCTACATGTATCCCTTAAGGCTTTTGAAGAAAGTGTTTTGAACGGCTTCTATAATTCCACAACTTCAAAGATAGTGTTCCTGATCGAGCTCACAAGAGATCAGGAACTCTATACCAACTTCAAAGATGGCAACGACAAACTTGAAGACCGAATTGGCAAGCTGGAGGCAAGCTTAAAAACTATCAAAATTCACATACTACATCAAGCCTCTGATCTTCTCCAAGGAATGTTGAAAGCATGCTAAGTCAAGAAAACACAATAAATTAATCCATATTGCTAAGGAAGTAATTACACTCAATCTGTCTTTTAATCTCGTTTGTGATTCCGATTAGGTCAACAACAATGGACCTAATCGGAACCACAAACAAGCAGGCATGGGATGCAATTTAAAATTTAGAAATTGTCGTTGCTATAATTGTTGTTGGCGTAAGTTTTATAGCCTTACTGTACATCATTTCAACCCTCGATGCCCGCAAAGATGCTTTCTTGGTTTTTTGCTATTATCTAGAACCTAGGTGGTAATCCTGACAATGCTACCTAGACACAGCTCCCTAGAAAAATAACCATCTACACTATTTTTCTCTTAGAGAAATAACAAATGGATTTTTCATTACAGGATACAATTTCATATTTGCACTTGATACAGATTTCTCATATTTTAAGATAATTTCATCGGCTAGATTCGCTAAAAGTTACTTGCTACCCTATGTATCCTCTTCAATTAGCTCTCAGATGATATAGTCTTTCATCAACCACCTATTTTATCTTGAAGGAATTCTCCTACTGCACCTTCTGGCGTATAATCATTACCCCGAGCAACCCAACCATATAAATTTGGGCTAGGACAATAACTATATTGGTTTTCCATTCTTGTTAGATGCAGTGCTAGGCTTTAAAGGCCTTATCAAAGTCTAATGCACTATAAAAGTTAGTCCAATCGCTATTGAATCTCAGTACAATGACTCCAAAACTAGTTCCCTTCATAATACTTGACAAATAAACATGAGCAACAACCGACATTAAATCTTAACAGAGTATCAGAACCATATTCATGGTCCCTCAGCCTTATCAATTTGGACCTATCAAACTTAACTATAAAATTGCAAATATCTTGTTTGAATGATTAATGACTAATTGATAAAATCAGCATTCACAAAATCAGTGTACTCTATGAGTGTTTCCACGATAACATTATCAGTAATACATACCTCCCACATAAGAAGTGGTTCCATATGCATGCAGCTAATTCCTCCAAACCCATCTTTACTGCAGCCTCTTATGTTGGTTGAGAAAAAGTTGGTCAACGTTCAGTTTCTTATATCTACAAAGAAGAGGAAAAAAACAAGATCAAAGAAAGAATATTATCCATCTATTGCAACAGATGTGGAGTCTTTTGTAACAAATGTGGAGTCTGTTACAATAGATGTGGAGTCTGTTGCAACAGATGTGGATTCTATTGCATCAGATGTAGAGTCTATTGTAACAGATGTGGAGTTTGTTGCAACAGATATTGAGTCTGTTGGAATATATCAAACCAGTCTTGATGGTGGTTTGATTTGTTTCGACAGTTGTTTTGTCTGTTGCAACATCAACAACAACATAAACTACAAAGAAACAACAAATAAAAAACATCAACAATAAAGAAACAATAATATTTGTTCCAACACCATCAACAATAAAGAAATAACATCCTTTGTTCCAACACCATCAACAACACCACACCACAAGTTCCAATAATGTCAACCCCACCAAAAACATCAATAACAACATCAACACCAAAGAAACGAATAAAATACATAAAAAAAATGATACTGCCAACAAGGCTTTTAAACTTCTCCCAACTGATGATTTTTTTTGCATATTGTAATAAAAATTCTTGGTTTATTTATTCAACACTTAAAAGTTCCTATAAATTTTTAAATAAATATGATATGGGTAAATGCTAATTAAATTAAAAAATAGATGTAAATAAATTGCAAAAAAGAAGACGAGAATGAAGGAGCAATATTAAACCATATATTAATGTTAAAAGAGGATCAAAATAGTAATTTTAGTTGAGGAAAGATATGGATAGGTTTAGATGTGAAAGGATCTTTATGAGTAAGAGAAGAGCAAAAAGATAAAAAAAAGCTGTGATAACCCAAAAGAGTAGAGAAAAAAAATACGAGATGAAAAATATAAATTTAGGACTAAAGCTGAAGGAGAGATGCGATAATTCTAGATGTATTGTGTATGTAGACGTGGGTTTCAATATTCATTAATTAATATTCATTAATAATTTGAGGGGAACGAGTAAGACTAGTGACATTGAAAAGATAAGATAAGACTACTCAATGAACTCATTTTTGAATTATCTAAGAAACATTTTTTACCGCATTTTGTAGTACTACTTTATCTATTCAGACAGAAGTTTGCTTTAAAATTAAAAGAAAAAAAATATTTTCAAACAGATATGACATCTGTTGCAATAGATAGCCATATCTGTTTAAAATTCCAACACCACAATCATCTATTACAACAGATACAAATATCTATTTAAAAATCCCAATACCTCAGTCATTGTGACAACAAATGCAAATGTCCATTTAATAATTAAATCAGATATGTCATCTGTTTCAACAAATATCAACATCTATTTAAATATCCCAACAGCGCAGTCATCTGTGACAACAGATGCAAATGTCCATTTGGTAATTAAATCAGATATGTCATCTGTTACAATAGATATTAATATCTGTTTGAAAATTTCCAACAGTTCAATCATCTGTCACAACAGATATGAATGTCTATTTGATAATCTAATCAGATATGTCATATGTTGCAACAGATATAAATATTTGTTAGAAATTTTTAACAACTCAGTCGTTTGTTCCAATAGATTTCATTACAATTGATTTAGGTATAACCAGGGATGAATGAATGAGTTCATAGGGTCAATTACAACTTCAATTGAGTCATTGCAATTGTATGGTGTTGGTATTGCATTCATACCAACCCAAGTCATCGATCGATCATTTTGAGTTGAAAAAATTCTCATTAACTTAATGTTAAACTAGTACCTAAATTGATTTAGGTGTAACTAGGGATGAATAAGCTCTCATTAACTTAGGTTTAAGATAGAACCTTAATTTATTTAGGTGGAACTAGGGATGAATGAGTATATAGGGTCAATAACAACTTAAGTTGAGTCTTTATAATTGCATGGTGTTGGTATTATGTTCATCCCAACCCGAGTCATCGATCGATCACTCTGACTTGAAATGAGTTCTCATTAACTTAATGTTAATATAGAACCTTAATTGATTTAGGTGGAAATAGGGATGGATGAGTTCATAGGGTCAACAACAACCTCAATTGAGTCTTTGCAATTGAATGGTGTTGGTATTGCATTTATCCCGACTCAAGGCATCGATAGATCACTCTGAGTTGAAATAAGTTCTCATTAACTTAATGTTAAGATAGTACCTAAATTGATTTAGGGGGAAATAGGTATGAATGAGCTCATAGGGTCAACTACAACTTTAATTAAGTCATTATAATTGCATGGTATTGGTATTGCGTTTATCCCAACCTGAGTCGTCGATCGATCACTCTGAGTTAAAATGAGTTCTCATTAACTTAATGTTAAGATAGAAAATTAATTGATTTAGGTGGAACTATGGATGAATGAGTTCATAGGGTCAACAACAACTTCAATTAAGTCATTGTAATTGCATGGTATTGGTATTGATTTATCCCAACCTGAGTCATCGATCGATCACTCTGAGTTAAAATGAGTTCTCATTAACTTAATGTTAAGATAGAACCTTAATTGATTTAGATGGAACTATGGATGAATGAGTTCATAGGGTCAACAACAACTTTAATTAAGTCATTGTTATTACATGGTGTTGGTATTGCATTCATCCCAACCTGAGTCATCGATCGATCACTCTGAGTTGAAATGAGTTCTCATTAATTTAATGTTAAGATAGTACCTAAATTGATTTAGGTGTAACTAGGGATGAAATAGATCATAGTGTCAACAATAACTTCAATTGAGTCATTGCAACTGCATAGTGTTGGTATTGCATTCATCCCGACCCGATTTGTCGATCAATTACTCTGAGTTGAAATGAGTTCTCATTAAATTAATATTTTAAAAACTATATATTTTAAAATTTTAAAAATTAATTAAGATCAATTCGGACTAAATTAACAATTTCAAAACTAGTCATTCTTTTCCAAATTTTCAAATCAACCCATACAAATCATCCATTTGTGGGAAAAAATTTTCCTCATTTCAAATCTCAAGTTCTCGCTCTTCTCTCTCTCTCTCTCTCTAACAACTACTCAATATATTGCTTAACCCTTCAAAACAGATCGATTTTCTTTCTATTTTTGACTACATAGTTGTTATTTTTGACTTCATTCTCGCTTGTATCCATCGTTTTCTCTATGTTCACTGGTAATAGAGTTTTAGAAGAGTTATATATTTGTTCTTTATTCTAAAAATTATGGGTTTTTAGTTAATGATATAGAAAAAAGACTTTTGGTTGTATTATCTTCGAGAATGGGATAACAATTTTGAGCTTTGATGCTAAAGAAGTACGAAGCACTAGAGAAAACCATAGTTTTTGTCTCAATATTTTATTGAATATTGTGGTATTATTGGATGGTGTTTGTGGTATTTTTGGAGGAAGTTTTTGGTGGTGTCTGTACTTGTGTTTTTGGTGGTGGTGTCGATGTTCTTGGTATTGGTATTGGCGGCATTGGTGGTGGTCTTGGTGGCATTAGTTATAGTGTTGGTGGTCCATCTGTTGTATTAGGTGGAAGATCTATTGGGAGATATTAAATAGGTCTTCAAATAGATTCCCCATTAGTTCCTACTGATGTGTAATCCATTGGAGTATTCGTTTTGTAATGTGGCATAGAATAATTTATTAAAATTTGTCTTACCTTTTTTTAAAAAATTATGCAGACATTAATGCAATATATTTTTCATTTTTCTATTATTTGTAGTTAAAAGATGTCTCACAAAAGAAAAGAAACTAAAAGTGTATCAACTTTTGACCACCCAATAAGAAAGGCTAGAGTATAGATAGATTCGAAGGAACTTCCTGAACAATCTCAGTCAGGGCAAAATGAAGCTATGGAAAGTGATAACTCCTTCTTACCAATGGAGTGTGAGTTAATATTGAAATCCCAGCATTATCTTGTCAAAACCATTATTATCGACAGGTTTTAAGTTGCGATACCGATAAATAACCCAGACAAAGTAACTGGTGATCTTGTACTTAAATGTCAGTTGGAAAATGTTTTGATGAACTTAGGAGTATTATTAAGAATGAAGACATAGACAAACTTTTCAACAAGAGCTACTTTACATACTTTCTTGAGTTGCTTGCGGACCGCACTCTCTGTTTTCCAATAAGCATGGTATATGGTCTTCTCAAGTGCAGGATCAAGTACGTGGATGATGATAAAGATTCGAAGGAGGGCAGAAAAAGATGGATGAAATCTAGATCAACTATTGTGGCATGCCAGTTTTTTTAGATTGAAAGAGTTTTCCATAGTGACGGGCTTGAGATGCAATCGCCCAGAATAACCTCTCATCAAGGAAACACCCCACACAGGGTCCAACAAATGCAAGGGAAAAAAGATGGGTTGTTGGACATTGTTTGACGTAGCTACAAAGTGGATGATTTGATGGCAGATCTCGAGGATAAAAATATACCAAAGCACTACAAGGAGAAATTTAACGAGACATCAGGAAAGTCATAGAAGATGATTTATTGGTGCTTGCTGATGATTTTAAGAAATTTAACGATTATCCCTAGGGATATGACAACTACTACTTGACTGTCGAATATTTACTGACAAAGCTATCCCCAAAGACGACCACATTATACGGCTTTCCTTAGGCTTTCATGGTAAAATTGATTTATTTTTACTCATCTATTAATTTATATTGAATATAGTTATTATGAATTTTTTTTGCTTACTTCCTATTTATATTTTTTAGGCTTGGACATGTGAAGTAATTCCTCCCTTCCGAAAGCAGTCCAAGGTTTACCCGGATGAGATTTCTCATCCAAGGATCCTTAGGTTGTTGCCTGCAAATGACAATAAAAATATTAAGGAGCCTGTTGATTTCTTTAACCCTTCAGATGATGCAGTACATTTTCTTTCAACTAAAATAATTTTCCTCAAAAGAAAGAAATCAAAATATATGTGCCATCTGTTGCGATAGATGGGTCGTCCATTGCAATAGATTACCCATCAACTGCAACTGGTGAAATAGATGGGTATTTTGTTATGACAAATGATCCATATTTCATAATAGATTAACCATTTATTGCTCTGGTTCTCTGAACCTGATTGAACAGATTACCCATCTACTGTAAATTATGTAATAGACGGGTAATATGATACAATAGATGGATCATCTAATGCAGTACGTCTTCTTTCAACTAAAATAATTTGCTTCAAAGAAAGATATTAAAATAGATATGCCATCTGTTGTGATAGATGGGTCATCCGTTGTAACAAATTACCCATTAATCGCAACTGGTGAAATAGATAGGTAATCTGTTGCAACAGACGATCTATATTTCATAACAGAATAACCATCTGTTTCTCTGGTTCTCCAAACCTGACTCAACAGATTACCCATCTACTACAAATTATGTAATAGATGGGTAATCTGATGCAATATATTGTCAATCTATTTTGACATATAGATCAGCTATTGTGGCAGCTAGATCATCTGTTGCATAAGTTGGTTGTGTTAACATGTAACCCAACTAACTGCAAATTATTATTATATTAGTTAAATGCCTCATGTCTTTTTTATAGGTTGTGTATCCTTGGATCGTTCTTACTATTGATGAGTTGGGGATGACTTCTTTTCTTACTCTAGGTCTTGTTGATATAAAGAAAGACCCAACGGTGGAGTTGATAAAGAAAAAATTGGCTGGAGCAATATCCATAAGAAGAGCAGTGAGGCAAGGTCAGCATAATGTTGAAGCTCTTCACGACCAACCTACTACAACAGATCTGAGTACTTTTTTTGAGGGTGTTGCTGGTGAAGTTGTTAAGGATGGTGGCAACCATCCTGATGCTGCTGCTGCTTCCAGTTGTGATTATGAGCATGTTGGTGATCAGGAAAAAATAAATATATTTTAAAACACCCCTTTCACAATTCCCTCTCACCCCTATACTAGTCCTTCCCACCCTTACAGTGGTCCCTCTCACCCCTTTTCACCCTCGTGTTCTCATTGCAAATACAAAGTGGGCAAGGATAGAGAGTATAAACTCTTTGAAAAGCTAGAGGCTATTGTTGATGCTGACGAGGAGTTGAAATCCAAGAGGGGTGTCATAACATCCAAGAAGCTAAGGAAACTATACACTCCTATAATGGCGGTTAGGAGAAAGAAAAGAAACATTAGACAAATACTCTCTATTGTGAAAATTAAAAAAATTGCAACTCCTCCCACTCCAAGAGTTGTTGAAGTTCAGGGGCCGCTGAAGAAGATGGACATATACGCGGCACTTGGCTACGAAAAGAAGAAGGAACTGCAAGAAATTATGAATGACAAGATAAAGGTTCCAGAATAATACACCATGCATTCATTTGCCGCCAAAGACTTCACGAATATGACAAATATGCATGAGTGGTATGTGGATAATATAAGTTTACTTTTCCTAACCTAGCCTTCCTATCTACTTCATGAAGAAGAAGCTACGCAACAGATGTGTAACCTGTTGTAACATCTAGGTATTGTTTTGCAACATAATACACATCTATTGTACAAGTTATGTTAGCTGGGTAATCTGTGAACTGATTTAGAGAACCCTCTGCTACAAAATCTTTCCACTGTGTTTTATTCTTTACAATTACTAGCCTATTTGAAAATTGTCTTCTTATACCATAGTATGTTGATGAAATTCTCTGCCTCATGAGGGGCAGACAATTAGCGTACCCGGATGCTTATGATATTATCAATGGGATAATGAACCTCAACGTCTACAACTATTTCAAGGATAGGTACGATAATCTCTGCAAGCAATCTGGTCCCAGTGGCTGTAGATTTGATAAGTTAGTTTCTATGTTTGAATGGAATGAAGACATGATTAAATATGTTAGAGGGAAGAGGCCATATCAATATGGTAGGAGCTGTACCAAGGCAAGGAGAATCCTTGCAGTCATGAACGTGGAAGTCAAATATTTTCTCACTATTAAGAAAATACTCGATGAGGGAAAGATTAAGGTTTATGACTGCAACTTACCTGTCTTCAACGAGGACATATTTTTAACCCATGTACGTCTACTCTTGAAGTTGTTTCCCAAGTTGTTGATGCAGAGTAAGCTAATGGATCATTTATCGGTGGAAGTCTTGATGAAGGAATAATGGGTTTTTTAAGGTTAAAATAATAACATCCAACTCCCAAAAAATGAAATCAGTGCAGTGTGTGGGCAATACTCACTTGCATACATCGAGTATTTGCTAACAGATAAAAAAATGACTAGTATATACGATGCCATTGTTGGAAAGATGCAAGAGGTCTGGGCTTATGGGGTACTAACTAAATGGTTGGAGCCCGTGTATAAAGAAGAATATGTACAAAGACAGAGATGTGCACGATAATAATTTGTTTTTCAAGCCACTTCACTTTACATGTAGTGGCAATAATTTTTATGTATGGCAAAAGTTGAATTTTTATAATGCAATAGATTGCCTATTTGTTATAACAAATATAATACCTATTTTGACAGATTGATTATCTATTGGAATATGTTTATCATCTGTTGCATTATGCATATCTTTCCGTCTGTCTTTCTGTCACAACAGATATATAATCTGTTGCAACATATAATCTATCTATTACAACTAATAGGTAATCTGTTAGAACAAATTAAAAAAGTAGGAAGAGCTATTTATATAATTTCCAGCAGATGACCTAACTAAATAGTTGGAGCCCGTGTATAAAGAATAATATGTACAAATACAGAGACAAACACAATCATAATTTTTTATTTCAAGCCACTTCACTTTACATGTAATGGAAATAATTTTTATGTCTGGCAAAAGTTGAATTTTTATAATGCAACAAATTGTCTATCTTTTGTAACAGATATAATACCTGTTGTGATAGATTGATTATCTTTTGGAATCTATTTGTCGCAACAGATATACAATTGTTGCAACTAATAGGTAATCTATTGAAACAAATCCAAAAAGTAAGAAGACCTATTTATATAATTTCTAATAGATGATCTACATGTTCAAATATATGTCTAAGAAGGATACCATATATTCTTAGGGTATCATGAGATTTGATTGTTGTATTTGTGTTTTGAGGGTTGATTACTTGATTCCATCGATTTTGCATGAGGCTCATAGCTTCAGATAATCTATTCATCCGGGTACAACAAAGATGTATAGATATTTGAGGCAACATTATTAGTAGAGTGGTATGAAGAGAGATGTAGTAGACTTTGTAGCTTATTGCCTATGTTGTTATCAAGTGAAGGCCGAGCATCATAGTCCTGGTGGCTTGAGTCAGAGGTTGCTCATTCTCGAGTGGAAATGGGAGTGAATTACCATAGACTTTGTTAGTGGGTTTCCTCATACTTACCATGGTTTTGATGGTAGTTAGGTCATTGTGGATCGATTGACCAAGTTGGCACACTTCATTCCTATTAGATGTCCTTCAGTACCGAGAGATTATCCCGTATCTATGTTAGAGATATAGTCTATTTGTATGGTGTGCCTATATCCATCATTTTAGATTAGGTTTTAGTGTTACCTTCTATCTTTTGGGGAGCTTTTCAGGAGGAGTTGGATACTCAGGTGGATCTTAGTACAGTCTTCCATCCTCAGGCTGATGGGCAGTCGAAGCAGACTATTGAGGTTTTCAAGGATATGCTCTGATCCCGTGTTATGGATTTTGGAGGCAGTAGGAACAATATTTATCCTTGGAAGAGTTTGTATATAATAATAGCTACCAGTCGGGTATTGAGATGATGCTTTTTGAGTATTTGTATAATAGGTCATGTTGTTCCCCAATTGGTGGGTTTGTGGCTTCCGAGATTATGCCCCACGGTACTGACTTATTTCAGGAGTCATTGGATAAAGTCAGGTTGATTCAGGATAGGTTGAGGGTAGATGATAGTAGGTAGAAGGTGTATTCAAATCAAAGACTTTATGCCTTAATATTTGGAGTTGGTGACCGGTATTCTTTCGTGTGTGTGATAAAGTTTGGGGGAAAGGCAAGCTCAGCCCCAGATATATTGGACCCTTTGAGATTCTTTGCATAGTTGGTAAGGTGGATTATGAGTTAGCCTTACCCTAAGATCTTACTGTTGTCCATTTGGTTTTCCATGTTTCTATGTGCAAACATTCCTGACCTATCTCATGTGCTTAGATGGGACTCGTTTCAGTTGAATGAGCGGTTGACCTTCGTGGAGGAGCCTATGCTTATATTATCTCGTGATGTCAGGAGGTTACGCACTAGAGAGATTCCAGTAGTTAAGGTTCAATGGAGGAACCACCCAGTATTTGAGCCTACTTGGGAGACTGAGAGTGAGATACAGACCCAGTATCCTCGCCTGTTAGAGGCTTCAGGTACATCCTAATCCTTTACTTTCATGGACGATAGTTCTTTTAGCAGTGGATATTGTAATGACCCTCTAGGTCATTTTCTGTATTTCCACTTATTTTGGCTGTTTAGAGCTTTCCTATATATTCCCTAAGTCATTTATTTGTTGAAACTTACAGTTTGGTTACCAAGCAGTTCATTTGATTTTTAGAGCCAATTTCCTATTTTGAAGCCTTTGTTGGTTCAAATTGTCTACTAGGCAAAATTTTCAGTCAAACAACCTCATATGCTAATATAAATGTCCCAACAGCTCTGGAACATCAATTTTAGGTTAGATGGACCCTTGGTTTGGGTCCCGAGACTGCCAGACTCATTTTGAGCTATTGGTCGAAAGTTAATAAAATAGCAAGTGGATGTGGGACCCACTTTTCATTGAAACGAACCCAGATGGAAATTTTCACTAGACTGTTGAGTCTAGAGTGTCGAATTTTATAGGGTAGCATAGTTTATTTACATATACGAGATTTTGGATGAATCTTGAGGGGCTAGCAAAGACTCGGATAAACTTTAATGCTTCATCTAGTGCACTCAGTTGGTGCACTGCTTAAGTGGCCATTGAATCCCATGGGGTTGGAGAAAACCCAAATAAACTTTGATGCTTTAGATGGTGCACTGCTTAAGCGGCCATTTAGGTAGCTTAGGCAGATGTCCACAAAAATGGTTGGGCTGGCCTAGCGAGATATCATTTAAGTGGTGCCATTACCTCTTAAGTAGCAAAGGATAGCCTAAGCAGTTCCTGCGTAGATGGAATAGTACCTCTAAAGCGTCACTAGGTTGCTTAAGCGGATCCCATGTATCTGGGAAGGGTATAAATACATCACTTAGCCTGATTCTTACCACTTTTCTTCCATGCTCTAGAGTTTTGAACCCTAAAAAGTGGAAATTCTTGAGAGAACTGATTGTGGGTGATTTTGGATCTTGGGTAACATTAATTTATGTATTTCACCTTTGAATTTACGGTAAGTTTCCCATTAATTTCATAGCTAATACCTCAATTTTTTTTCTAAAGTTCCTAAAATTTTGATGGCTTAATTATAGAACCAGTACAGCTTGTAATTCATCTATTTTTTAGGTTAAATATTCCTTAAGAATAGAGGGACGTCGTATTGGTTTCAAAAGCGTGATCTCATAAATAGGCCCTACATGGGATTTTACATAGTTTTAGATCTAAAGCACAATAGTGCAATATGTGTAACATTGTACTTGTTTTGATAAGTATATTGTGATTTTGATAGCATACCATTTTGCGTAGCTTCTCGGAAAGGAATCGGTGGTTTAATGGATTCTTTGGGATTTTCTTTCGTATCCAGGTAAGCTTGGGTTGCCCTCTTTATAGATTAAACTATTTCATAGTATGATTATGATATTATGCTAGATATGGGATGGGATTTAGGTATTAGAGGTATGATTGAAATAATTGGGTTAGTTGGACCATTTAGGCTATCTCGGAACCATAAATTAGGCAAATTAGTTTAGTTACTCATGTTTTGTCATGACCCGAAGCTACCTCCCTAGCAGCGGCAACTGTGTTTACGGTCACAAGTGACCAGAAGCTAACCCATGAATTGTACGTACTGTGAGAACTAAATAAAATTTCATTAATATAATAGATGCGGAAGATAAGTTGATAAACTACTGAAAGACTGAAATACTGAAATACGTAATACTGTCATGTCTAAGATAACTGATAAAAGCTGAAAGTAACTGACTGACTGTCTAACTATTTGTCTAAAAATCCTCTAACTGACTGAGAAGTGGATGGGACAAGCCCCCAACTAACTCCGCCTGACTGAATATAAATAACTACTAAAATGAATGGAATAAGCATTCATGTCCTCAATGGATGAGGACTCACCACCACTGTTGCTGGGTACGCTAAGCTGTCTAGGAGCGGTCGGGAAACTGAGCATCCAAACCTATGTTATAAGACAACAGAGCGCAAAGAAAAGTATGTGATCAGTACTTTGAATGTCCAGATATATGAGATGAGGTCTGGCCGAAAAATCTGAAACATCTCTGAGACATACTTCTTACATCCCTGAACATGAATCAACTCAAAAACCAATGTCTCGGGGTCGAGAAGACCAAATTAAAAATTCTCAAAGTTTAGGGGTCTTAAAACTGACTAATCCCCAACACTTAGTGATATTTTCAAGCCTTAAACCCCTTATGCATGCAACTAAAAGCTGAATCGAACTAAGAATAATATGGGGTATTACATGTTTGAAGTTGTCTTTATGGTTCATATTTAGGATGAAAATGCCTTAGTTTCTCAACCTAGGAGAAATTTCCTTAGTTACTCCTGTTCGTGGTGGAATTGGCCTTAGTTGCTCAACTTAGGTAAAATTGTCTTAGTTACTATTACTTTAGGTGGGATTGACTTAGTTGCTCACAGTTGGGAGGAATTGCTATCCTGGGGCTAGTTATGGATTATTCAACATCTATAAATAAACTTAGATACCTTAACCTAGGTTAGGGTAGAATTTTCCTACAAAATAGATTTTGAGAAATAGAAATGGTCCCCTTCAACCCACCTTTGGCGAAGACTTGTGATAACTTGTTAGATTTATTTACACATGTTATACCCTTATTAATGTTTGGTTTGGGACTTGAGGAGATCAAATATATTTAATTAGTATGTTGGTTGGATATTGTATGATTGATGTTAATTTTGGGTATCACTAATGATATGGTTTAAAGATATAATAAATGATATTGCCTATAGATATGATTAATAATATGGCCTATCGATATAATTAATGATATTTCCTATAGATATGATTAATTATATAGCTTATAGATATGGTTGATGTTATGGTTTATGATAACACCCAAGCTATACCTTCAATCTAAAGATTATGGGTTCCTGTCAAATATATTAACCCAACAAAGGTTGGTGTCGAATCCCAAGGGAATACGTGGAATTTCATCTTTCAGCAGTTGTAATCAATATGCAAAATTGGAAAAATAAAATGGAGGTTTGTCGTATCAATATAAAAAAAGTAGTTAATATCAATTTTGGATTTAATAAGTTATCGGTGAACCTAGGATTGTTTTCCCCCTAGCTTCTCAACTCCTTAGGTTTATAGTGCTTTATTGAACTAATCCGATACCTTACATGTAGAATCTGATAAGTTATATACCACCATCCGTCTTTTGGACTAGCTGACAAATTTTACCCATTGCCATTTGAGTCTCAGGATGATGCTTTACTAACCCTTATCCTAGATTCCAGTTAACTATTACTTTTTGAGTCTCTAGTTATTAGAAAACAGCTAACCATCTTACTTAGATAATACCCTAGTAGCATAGATCGACAGTTAAATTTCAAATTACTATTGTAATTATGTTTTTCTAGTCAATACTCCTCTTTAGGAGTAAGTATCAACAATCTAGGTGGGATCCTAACGTTTGCAATAGCTATGATAGCTATTAAAGTGAAGATAATATAATGCACGCATGGGTACCAATTCAGAACAACAATAGCACTTCCCCTACTTCATCAATCTACTAGGGTTTCCACAACCCTAGCTAGGGGTTTTTAGCCACTAATTCTTGTGAAAGAATCAACAATATTCATAATTGAAAGCATAATATGTAATCACAATAATCACAACTGAAAACCCAAAACTTTAACTGAATTAATCAACCTAAATCAATACAAGAGAATTCCAAGACCAAAATCAAATCTCAGAATCAAAATATGTTATTAAGTATCAAGAGTGCATAACTACTACTAAGAAACACATAAAGGATATTTATAGTACATGAGGAACCCCTAAAATCAAAGCCCAAAAGAAAAAAAGGAAAAAAAAGGGTCGGTGGCCACTTACCTGTGTCTACATACAGCTTGGCCTTGGGTGCATGTTCCATATGCTGCCTAGCCCTAGGCACATGTAGACATAGGTAAGTTCTATAAAAAATTCCTGCACCTTCTGCTCTCTGGACTTTGGACTTCTGGCACTTACCTTACCCACATGCGGTCCACATGTGCTACATGCGGTCTGCCTATTGACATAGGTAAGTGTTGGATGTTTGTTTTCAGATTTTTCACCCTCTGGATCTTTAATTCATGTACTTAACTTAGTCACTTATAGACCACATGTATCACATGTGGTCCACATGTAGACATAGGTAAGTGCCAGGCCATCCAAATCATGTAACCAATCTTCCTAACTTCAAGTTTCAACACATGCTTTAATCACGTCCATTCAAAAAGTGTAAAAAATACCCAAAAATGATCAAGTAAGTGGCCAAAAACTGCATTTTCATTTTTTTTCTAAAAATTTGCCTCCAAAACCTAGTTTCCTACAAAACATACTTAAAATGCATCACATCTAACAAAACAACCGAAGAAACTTGCGTATTTTCATCATTTTAAGTGTCGAAAGTTCTATATTGCTATAGCACATCAACAACCCTTAGAACTTTTGCATGTCCTCAGGCAATAATACAACAAAACAAAACATGACACTTAACTTGGAGAATCTAAGCTATCCAAGGAAGTCAATCAATACTTTAAGTTCAAGCCATAATAACCTCTCATATCTCAACTTTTTCAAAACCAACTGTGTATAAACATGAAGCACAACAATGTGATACAATGAGATCAAGGTATGGCATTACATTAGCAACAAACAACCATACATATATAAACAAGTTACACTCCCCAAAATAAGTAAATAGCTAGAAATATGACTCATGGGCCCTCAAAACAAAGAAGTCCCACTCACTAATATGAAATAATTCATGTCAATGCAGGGATAGTCAAGAGACACTCAAACTTAGAAGAGAAGTTTCAATCAATGTGCATCAAATACCATAGGCTTGCCCTTATTTTCTTTACCTTAGTTTTCATATAGCCAAATTAGGATCACTATAGGTCAGGGATATAGAGAATAACTCCAATAAGTTTATCCCTGAAATTTGATGGTTGGGCACCATACTCAACTTCTTCTTGAACCTGAACCAGAGATGATAATGATGATGATATTAATAATATGAGTTTTGGTTTAAGTCTGCTAAATGATGATGATGCTATTGAGTTCTAGTTCAAGTCCAGCATTGGAATTTATTATGATACGATACGATTCAGATGGATTCTTGGTCATGGCATGACAATTGGTAACTTATGGTTATTCAGTTAGTCAGTTCCCTTAATTGTACTCTCAAGGCTTATGGGGGCCTACGTTAGGTTATTTACTTTTTTAAACTTATTGGCTTATGAGGGTCAATCTTGTAGTCAGAGTTGCCCTTTTTCCTTCTATTTAACTTGTCTAGTCTTTCATCTTTCAGAAGGATTGTATTTGACTATTTAGTACTTATAGTTCATTTATAGTAGATCTTATACCGACATTACTGAGTCTTGGGATGGTTGTTGATCTTTTATCTATCTATCTATCTATCTATTAGACTATCATAACTATTTTATTGCTACTTAAGTCTTTAATTGTTCATTTTCGAATTTTATGCCATTTTACATTGAGTTAAGCCATTGCATGTAGCTTCAGGCTATGGTTTGGCTTACCTACTGAAAGGATAAAGTAGGTGCTGTCATGACTCATAAATAGAGTGGTGACACATCAATATAACTCTATCTAGTCAAATGCATTGCTTATTCTCTCTGTGTACGTTAGAGACATATCCAAATAGGATTATGTAATATGGAGTAACACCGAGGATGGAAACTGCACTAATGGACCTACATGGCAAATAATCCATAGAAAAACTAACAATATTGTCACCTATATATGGCATAAGGCTATACCGTTTAAAAAATCCCTCCTTATTTGGAGGCAATCTTTTGGTAAAATATATTTTAATGATGCAAGTGCTAAGTTTAGAAACAATGGAGATAATGATTGTATTTGCTGCACAACTCTGAAGAAGGTCACTATACAACGTGTGTTTGTAAAAGGAAGGGTACCTGGCCTGGCAATATTTGGGAGGCAATAGGGGCTTTAATTACCATCATGTCCACTTAAGAGGTATTCTTGATGAGTGGCGGAATAGGAAGACAAATAACAAAGTGCACAAGCTTATTTTAAAGGCTATCCCAATGATGTTATGTTGGGAAATATAGAAATTATGGTTTGCCTACAAGTATAGAGACATGAACAATTTTAACACAAACAAGATGGTCACAAAATGCACCTGGAATATGAAAGCAGTCATAGTGACGCCTTTCCTAGCATTAACATTGTTGAAAATTGGCCAGACATATATAGAAATATTGAGAAATTAAGGCTTGTTATGGAATGTATTATTATGACATGAAAAATACCGAGTAATGGCAAGATCAAAATCAATTCAAATGAAAACTTCCACATAGAAGATGGTAGATAAATAATAGGTGGTGTAGTAAGAAATGATCAAGGAGATCTCATCTTCGTTTTACTCAGTACCAATCACTTACAATAGTTGTAGTCTAGAAGAGGCATTAGAAATCAACTTTGGATTGGACTAGTGTGTACACAATGATATTGATAATATACATCTTAAGATAGATTCTCTAGTGGTAAAAATATGATGGATAGCAAGGATACAAATAATTTGAAGCTTAAGCATATTGTGAGCAACATTTCAAAACTACTTGTCACACCCCTTTTTTAACCAAAAAGATTCTAATTTTAAGGTTCGGAAGGGTTTTTATTATTAAAGTGAAAAAATAAGATTTGTTTCAAAAAGGATTCATTTTACAATTGACTCAGAGTCACCACTTTACATAAATCAAGTGTGCTAAGTCACCTTTTAAAATCCTTTTTTGAAAATGATTTTGACTCTTTTAAACTGATTCGTGAACAGAGATTCTGGTTAAGGAATTCTTTTGACCGAGGGAAAGGTGTTAGGCACCCCTCGATCCTGTGGTTCGACCATGGTCGCTTGGTGGAGCATATCAACTAATTTGACATTATGAATGTATAAACCTCACAAAGCACACAAAAACAATCAAACAAATAATAAAACAAAACTAACTCAAAAATATAGTGTCCAGTCCAATTTATTACAAACCGAAATAGAAAATACTGAAATAACCTACACTAACCTACACTAGTCCTAAACTATGCTCTACTCAATACCTCGGGCCTTGATCACGAACATTCTTTCCATACAAAATTATTCAGGGCATTCCCCGATGAGTAACTACAAATAACCTTGGGTCATTCCCCGGCTAAATGAATACACTTTTCAAATACTGTAAATAGAACATTCAACAAATATTCCAAACATTCCAACAATCCACCAATTTGAAATTTGCCTACCCGAGCCTACTTCTTGCCTACCCGCTCGACGACATATCACGTTCAATAACAACAATGAATCAAAATGCCAAAATAATCATGTTTATCATTTTTTGATTCCCGCCCCAACTTTATTTTTATCAATCACACCATCAAAATTACTCAAATTCATTCCTCATATCACCGAAATTACATCGTCAAGCACATAATCATAACATGAACAAAATCAAATAATCGTAATTACCCAACACATAATCACTAAATCACGTCATCAAAATAAAGAGAAGAGATGAAGAATTGGACCTGAAATTGGGCCTTTCAAAATATGTTATTCAATTAAATAGAGTACGTATCGGGAACCTTGATGATCAAACTCGAATCCAACCCGCAATAAATCCAAGAATCTAAAATAACTCAATTAACTTGACTCGATATACCAGACTCAAACAAAGCAAATCAGACAGTAAACGATTAAAAATAAAATCTGTGGATGTTTTTGGGGTCGTTTACCAGCGTTTTTGGTAGGTTTGAAAATGGCACGGGTGTAATACCCCAACATTTCCTAACTAATTTTATCTCAAGAATATCCAATATTAGCTTCTAAATTGAATGATATTTATTCCATGAGGAATTTTCAAGAGTTTAACTTTTTTTCATGTGGAAAATTCAATAAGCTTTCCATCGATATAAAATTTGCCTAAATCCGATAACTGGGTAAGAAGTTATAACGATTTCAAACAGCGCCATATTAGTTAGTGGCGCACCGCGACACAGGAGAAAATGACAATTGTCGAATTCCAGTAGGGTTCTGTGATAGTGGCGTATTGCGCCAAACTTCCAGGTCACAAATAAAGTGGAAACGCGATGGCTCCGCATCGCCCCATCCCTTAATTTCCTAGTTGTCAAATTCCAGTGACACGGTTCAATAGCACCGCATCGCGTCAGGGGTTTAATTTGGGAAAATTTTACTGAAATTAAAAGATGCGTCCAGGGTTAAAAAAGTCAATTTCCCACACCCATTTAAGCCCTTTAACACGAGATTCAGCTATTTCGAACCCAAAATATACAAGTTTCTCTCAATTTTCTCTCAAGAACAAGCTAGGGTATCAATTGGGGATTTATTTTCAAGAAAGTCTCTCCATCAATCTTCGCTAAATCAAGAACTAAGGTATGTTATGTGTTGATTCATTGGTCTCTTTCACCCATGAAGCTCAAGAATCTCTTTTCAAAATCAAAGATTTGTATATTTATGAATGTTCATGATTTGATTGAATTAAAAAGTGATGTTCATATTGTTGTTTGGTTTCATTCCATGTTATAGACTATTTTACAAGAATTGATTCTAGTATGTGAGGAATTACGCTGTATTCATGATAAAACCTTCAATTCATAAGTTGATTAATGTATCCTTGATTATTAGATGTGTTGATGATTGTATAACCATAGCATGCTCCCCCCATATTTGATTAAATGCCTATTGAAAGGAAAAGTGCCATACTAGTATGATAATATGAAATCTCCATTCATGTATAAGTTATGTATGTCAAGTGTTTGATGAAATGTCTTAGCCAATGGATTATGTATTATTGATGTTGGTCGTGTACTCAAGAAAGTCATGCTTTGTCAGTTTCCTTCTATTGAGTCCTGGGGGTACTTGTACACGAACAATATAGTTGTGTGCCTAGTGTCCTTGTTATCTCTTCATGATATCCTCAGTTAAGCCATGATCCATATAACTCAGTCAGTCATGTGACTCAAGAAAACTCAGTAATATAGTAATCTCAGTACTATTCCGTCAGTCAACGAAACTCAGTAAATTAGTTCAGTAATCTATGTTCAGTGTTTATTTAGATGGGAGTAGAAATTAGCACCGAGTAAACCCAAGGATAGGAACATACATTGTCAGATGAGGGTGTGATTCTTTGAAGTCATCCTTGCATTCCAGAACTATGTAGCCAGCATAGGTTGAGACATCAACACTGTTAGATGAGGGTTGATGGGGTGGATAAGCACTATCAGATGAGGGCCCCACTATTCTCTTTTAGGGACACTATCAGATGAGGGTCACTTATAGCTTGTCCTTACTAGTGGCGTGATATTGACACCCTTCCAATTGGGGTTACAGATTGGAACCCAACTCAGCCATAATGGCGTATTAGGGGCATGTCATTTAGATAACTACTTCCCACAGTTTTAGTTACAGCATCAGGGTTGTCAGATATAGTTATTCAGTCTCAGTAATGGAACTCAGATAGTTCTACAGAATTCAGGACTGCTAGATACAGTCAACTTAGATACAGTACATAATCAACTAGTTCCATCAAATTTAGGACTGTCAGATATAGTCACTCATGTAATCAGTTATATCAGTCATCAGAATTCAGTTATCAGTCATGTTAGTTAGCAGTAAATTCATCTTATCACGATCTTAGATATAGCTACTACATATTCATGCATGTATTCTCATGTTCATATTAGTTAGTTATCTAGTATTGTTCATGTATATAAACTCCATGCATTCAGCCTACCTTCTATGCATACCAATACATTCAAAGTACTGATGTATTTTCTCTATGGTGTCTTATACCATAGGTTTGGAAGTACGAGATCCAGAGCATCAGTA
The DNA here is from genome assembly GCF_002878395.1 of Capsicum annuum. Classification (NCBI taxonomy): domain Eukaryota; kingdom Viridiplantae; phylum Streptophyta; class Magnoliopsida; order Solanales; family Solanaceae; genus Capsicum; species Capsicum annuum. The sequence goes on along the minus strand of NC_061122.1, from coordinate 142,769,997 downwards.
GCATCCCAGTCTCAGTAGTCAGAGTTAGCATTGAGTCCTCATCTCTCGAGGATATGATCATTTATTTATTATCTCATTAAGTAATTTATTAGTTGGAGTTAGTTGGGGATTTATCCCATCAACTCCTCATTCAGACAGTTCAGTCAATTAGAGGCTTTCCAGACTACCATATTTTTTTAGTTTTTTTTTGGGTATTTCATAGCCCATTCAGAGGTTATATCTTTATCAGTTATGTTACATTTTTGAACCTTATCGTCTTTCAGTTCATGTTTTTGCAATCATACAGTATATTATGCAGTATACAGGTACAGATATCGGTATGATTTAACTTGTGGCCCTGGCACTGTGTAGCATTTTGGGTACCAGATCTAGGGCGTTGCAAACTTGGTATTAGAGCCAGGTTCAATAGAGTCCTTGAAAGTCTAAAAGCCGCATCTAGTGGAGTCTTGTCCATGGGTGTATTGCGCGCTACATTTATGTGTAGGAGGCTATAAGATGTTATAGGAACAGTTTTTCTTCTTTCAGTATTCATGTCATGCTAGTGAGCATAATCTTAAGTCAATCTCTCAGTTTAATCCATTTGTCCCTTTCTTCTATAGAACATACCTCCTACGAGAAGAAATGGGAATCAGTCAGCCCCTCAGCCCAAACAACCTTTGGGCGAACATGTTTCTTATGAAGAGTTCAGAGCTGCATTCACTTCTCTTGCTCAGTCAGTTGCTGCTCAGAATAAATGAATAACTATTATTTTGGCCAACCCAGTGGCCAATTCAGCTGCATCCAGGATTTGGGACTTCACCCAAATGAATCCTGCATCCTTTCTTGGGTCTAAGTCAGATGAGGACCCTCAGGAATTCATCGACCAGGTTTAGAAGGTTATAGATATCATGGTGGTTATTCCTAGTGAGAGTGCTGAACTAGTTGCATACCAGTTATAGGATGTTGAGCACACTTGTTTCAAACAGTGAAAGTTAGCAAGGCTAGATGATGCAGGGCCTATTAAGTGGGAGGAATTTGTCACCACATTCTTAGAGAGGTTCTTTCCCCTAGAGCTGAGAGAATCCAAGGTGTTAGAATTCATCAACCTCAGGTAGGGCAACATGATGGTGAAAAAGTATTCTCTTTAATTTACTCAATTGGCTAGATATGCCTCTTATGTGGTTACATACATCAGGGCCAAGATAAGTAAGTTTATTTCTGGGGTGAATGATAGTGTTGTCAGCGAGTGTAGGTCTGCGATATTGAATTGTGACATGACTTTAGCCAGGCTTATGACTCATGCTTAGTAGCTAGAAGATCAAAAGATTAAGATGAGGGAGAAGCAGAATAAGAGAGTAAAAACAGGTAGTTTCAGCTTTGCTCAGCCTAAATCAAAAGGACGAAACCGTTCTCAGTTTTATCCTAAGTCGTTAGTTCCAGCTCCTTCGCAAGTTAGTGCTCCAGCTCCTAAGTTTAGGGATGGTAATAAAGATAGGGCACTAGGCTCTAAGTCTCAGGGCAGTGTCAGCAATGCCCAAACTAATCCCCTTTGTCAAAATTATGGTAAGAACCATAAGGGTGCTTGCAGAGCTAGTAGCGATGTCTATTTCAGATACGGAAAGCCAGGCCACAGAGTCAGAGATTATCCCCAGTCAAGTTATCAGGGTCAGTAGAACCGTTCATCATCTCAGTTCGGTCACCCAACTCAGGAAGAAGCCTTTTCCAGTGCTCCTAGTGGCAACGCCCAAATAGACTCTATGCTCTCTAGTCCCAGCAAGACTAGGAAAATTTTCCTAATATGGTTACTGGTACGTTATAAATCTTTCAAGTGCATGTTTACTCTTTGCTATATCCTGGAGCTTTCTTGTCTTTTGTCACTCCTTATATAGCAGTTGATTTTGGAGTCAGTCCCAAAATTCTAGTAGAGCCCTTCTCAGTCTCTACCCCAGTGGGTAAAACCATTATAGCCCGACGGGTATACAGGAACTGCCCGATTATGATATTTCAAAAAGTCACTCCAATAGACTTAGTCGAATTAGAGATGACTAATTTTGATGTCATTCTCGGCATGGATTAGCTTTATTCCTGCTATACCACCATCGACTGCAGAAATAGAATAGTCCAGTTTTAGTTTCCGAATAAACCCATCCTAGAGTGGAAGGGTAGTGTATTTGCTTTCAGAGGTCATCTTGTTTTCTGCCTTTGGGCATGTAAAATGATATCTGAAGGATGAGTCTATCATCTTGTTTGATACAAGTATAACTACGAGGATGGACGTGTGAAAGTGTAATGAACCCGAGGTTTGGAGTGTGCAAGAAAAATGCAAAAGAGGGCCTAAAACACACATCAAAACTACGAGGATGGATGTGTTACAATGTAATGAACCCGAGGCTTGGAGTGTGCAAGAAAAATGCAAAAGAGGGCCTAAAACACACACCAAAACCATACCTATAGTACACTCTATGGGCTGAATTTTGAGGCTTTTCATTAAAGGGCCTTTTGGTCATTTTGTGTTTTAGTTGTAACCTAGTATAAATAAAACATTGTAGGTCATTTTTTCTTAGACTTTGATGATATTTGTAAGTTGTATAACACTTTGAAAACACTTCTCTCGCGTGAGAAAGGCCCCTATGGAGGAAACTTATAACTAGGGCTTTCACAAGTGTGGATTTCACTTATGTTGCATTCAAGGCTTGGAAACATTGGTTTTAGAGGAGGTAAAGTCCCTCTTATGTCAACGTAGGAGTTAGGTTAACCGTTGCGTGTAGTGTTAAGGGTCCAAGAGTATCACATGTTCTTGGGTTCTTAAGATTATACCAACCAAGGTCTAACTATCTATCTTTTATTCATTGTAATCTTGTGATCGTTTGTAATCGTTGGTGTGGTTATACATATTATTATCTCATAATTGTTTAGCATTCTTGGTTTTTGGACTTGTTTCCAACTTGTCTCAATTTTGTATTGTGTTTGTAGACTGTTTTTGTGGCTGTTTTGGTACAATCCATATTATTAGTATATCATTTGGTATTAGAGCATGGCTTGATATTGTTCCCACAAGATCAATATTGGGTATGTTAGTTAAAAAATAATAAAAACAAAATTGGCAAAAACTGAACATTTCAGAAAAATAGTAATTTGTCCATTGTTGTTGTCTTGGCTGAAATTGTGTTCTTGTGGTGTCTTGGCTGAGATTTTTACTTGTTTTATTGTATCTAAGTATTAGATTTTATTCTTCACTAAAACTTGAGTCTAGATCTATATTTTATCTTTAAAAATTGATGTTGTTGTTGTGAACATAATACTTGGCCGCTTGTTGTTGAACAATTATTGTGATAGACTGTTTTGGGCCGTGAGTTAATGGATTTATTAGTGGAGGTTGGAGTGGAGTTTATTGTATTGTTTTTTTTGTTCTTTAAATATTGTTGTGGTGTTCTTGTTGTTCATCACAACCTTTATTTCCTGTAAAAATCGAAAACACAACACAAAAAGGGTCTTGGTCGTGGAATTGTTAAGCTTATTGTTGTGGATTTAGTTGAAAAAAAAAACATTGGGTGTGTTGTTGGTGTTCTTCAAAAATTATTTTTGTGTTCTTGTTGTTCTTCATCCACTCTCATTTCTTAACCAACAAAAAGTGCAAATAGATTCAAAAGGAGTGAAGATAAAAGTTGTAAAGTGTATTTATGAGAAGACTTGAGCCATCACTTCCTAGACTTGCCATCAACTTTTTCAACTACTATCCTTAAATCAAGGATCCTTGTTTGGTGGAACTAGTATAGGTCAAGATCATCTTTTTGAGATTAAACTTACAAAGGACTCAAGACTTATACTTTTCCTTCAAATACAATTGTCTTCCATTCTAAATTGTGTGAAAATTGAAATTTCAAATTTGTGATGAAAGTTATGTAGGCTCGAGACCAATTACATACTGCCACATCACCCTAATTACTATTCACCATCAATATTAAGCTCAAATTCAGATTTTCCTAGTTTCTAATTGTTGATTCTTGGTTTCATTAGTTGATCCTAGAACTAATTAACAAACTAGTAAACTCCTACTGGATTGTCAATTAGTCCTTTGCATCCATTGTTCATGTCTACGTTTCTTTTGTACTTTTGTCATTTTTATAAATCGTAGTACTTCTTGGTTCAAGTTCGAACATCATTTCATTGAGTCTTCAAACAAAGCATCCATTCCGACCAAGGAGTAGACTCACCCCTCGACTCATCACGAACTACAATCCGACTTGCAATACTTGTAAGTCCAAGTATGAGACGATAAAGTTTGTGAGAGTGTGGTGAAGTTGTTTTGAACTAACTTGTGTTTCTCTTTGTAGGCTTATTCTTTTTTTTTTTAGGTTCAATTACAATGGAGCCCACGACTGCAAGTGCTATTTTGGATAAACTTGAAGTCATTACTCATCAATGGGAAGTGATAAACGAAAGGTTGGATAACATAGGATTTCCAAGGGAGCACGTGGGCTGCCCGAACATATGTCAAGATGAAGGTCGTAGCTCATGTGAGCTACAAGGTAAAAATACTATATCCTAAACTCCTATGAACTTAGAATGTCGTGATGTGGCTATTAATGGACAAAAGGGAGTAGTTGCGATTTACCCTCTTAGGGAAGAGATTAGAACATCTTTCAAGCTTGTAATGAACTTATAGAGAGTGAGATTGCTTGTTCCAAATCTATCCATAGGATAGAACCTTCTCTCTTTAGGTACAATGTCTTTTTTGAAGATAGTTTAATCTCTCCTAATAAACCTAGTGGTGCAAGTGATGTCGACGACATAGCTTGCCTTGGAGGCTATAGCCTATATGCCAACCCACTATGGTGAGACAACATTCCTCCTCAAGATGGAAATCTCTTCTTGGAAGATGAGACTACTCTTAATGGTAGAAAATATGAAGTCTTGGAAAGGAATAGTCAATCGGGTGAAGATGAGCTTGAATTGCTTGATTGTTTAGGAAACCCAAAATGTGATTGTTCTTGTTCAAATATTTTTGTGTGTGATCCCTTTGTTACTCATGGTGATTTATATCTATGTGGGGATTACTCTTTTGAAAGAGAAAGTGTTGCATGCCTAGAAATGACATCTACTTCTTCTTCATGTGTTTGCTATAATGACAATGAACTTGAAATTAGTAATTACTTGCATAAGGAAACTATAGTAGCTCTACCCTCTTTGTGCTTATGATATTTTCCATAGGGATATAGAGGGTATGCCTAATTTTGAGGACGACACCTTAGGGGAAAGAGAGAGTGGCCGAGACCTAAGTCCTTGGTTACTTCACCTATTTGATCCCGATACCATCTTAGGGTGGGAAAGGATTACTCTTGGCCTATTTTCTTTTCGTCTTAATGCTTGCTTGAGCCACCTCCTTTGTAGCATTTGTACTAATCTTTTCATAATTGAAACAAAGGACCCGTGGCTATACTTTAAGTTTTTTCCGCCTCCGTATGGCATGTTGATTTGTTATTTTTTTTTTGCTAACCCTAACCCCTCAGTCATGAGAATGTGTGCTTATTTGTCTTCTCTTGATTTTGCAAGGTACAGATTCGAGGTCGAATCCTTTTTAAGAAGGGGAGGATGATGCAAGTACAACTATGAGGATGGACAAGTGAAAGTGTAATGAACCCGAGGCTTGGAGTGTGCAAGAAAAATGTTTGAGGCTTTTCGTTAAATGGCCGTTTGGTTATTTTGTGTTTTAGTTGTAACCTAGTATAAATAAAACATTTTAGGTCATTTTGTCTTAGACTTTGATGATATTTGTAAGTTGTATAACACTTTGAAAACACTTCTCTCTTGTGAGAAAGGCCTCTATGGCGGAAACTTATAACTAGGGCTTCCACAAGTATGGATTTCACTTGTATTGCATTCAAGGCTTGGAAACGTTGGTTTTTAGAGGAGGTAAAGTCCCTCTTGTGTCAATGTAGGAGTTAGGTTAACCATTGCATATAGTGTTAAGGGTCCAATAATATCATATGTTCTTGGGTTCTTAAGATTATACCAACCAAGGTCTAACTATCTATCCTTTGTTCATTGTAATCTTGTGATCGTTTGTAATTGTTGGTGTGGTTATACACGTTATTATCTCATCATTGTGTAGCATTCTTGGTTTTTGGACTTGTTTCTAACTTGTCTCGGTTTTGTATTGTGTTTGTAGACTATTTTTATAGCTATTTTGGTACAATCCATGTTGTTAGTGTATCATTATTTGAGTTAAGGACACTAGTTCTGAAACTCCCAGTCTTGATTCAGTCCCAGTCGTGAATAAATATTTAGATGTCTTTTCCAAAGATCTTCTAGGAATTTCTCTTGAAAGAGAAATAGACTTCAGCATTGATCTTCTTCCAGATACTCAGCCTATATATATTCCGCCATACAGAATGGCACCAGCAGAACTCAAAGAACTGAAAAAACAGTTGAAGGATATCTTAGATAAGGGATTCATCAGACCTAGTATGTCCCCGTGGGGTGCACCAATCTTATTCGTGCGAAAGAAAGACGGTTCTCTTAGAATGTGCATAGACTACCGTCAACTCAATAAAGTCACGGTCAACAACAAGTATCCACTTCCCAGTATCGATGACTTGTTTGACCAACTTTAGGTTTCCAGTTATTTCTCAAAGATAGACATCAGATTCGGCTATCATCATCTCAGAGTCAGAGAATGTGACATTCCAAAAACAACCTTCCATACCCGGTATGGTCACTTCGAATTCCTAGTCATGTCCTTTCGTCTTACTAATGCCCCAATAGCTTTCATGGATTTGATGAACCATGTGTTCAAGCAGTACTTGGACATGTTCGTCATAGTTTTATAGATGATATTCTTGTCTATTCCCATAGTGAGCATGATGATGCAAACCATCTCAGAATTGTACTTCAGTCTCTTAGAAATCATCAATTGGTCGCCAAATTTAGTAAGTGCAAATTTTGGCTAAGGTCAGTAGCATTCCTTGGCCATTTTTCGGTGATAGCATTAGAGTAGATTCTCAAAAGACCGAAGCAGTAAGAAACTATCCCAAACCTATCTCTCCATCAAACATCAATAGTTTTTTGGGTACAAATGGTTTGTTAAAGGATTTTCATCTATTGCATCCCTTATGTCCAGATTGACTCAGAAGAAAGTCAAGTTTCAGTGGTCAGATCCTTGTGAGAAGAGTTTTCAGGAGTTGAAGACTCGACTTACCTCAGCCCAGTCTTAGCTCTTTCAAATGGTCCAGATGGGTTTGTAGTGTACTGTGATACATCCAAAGTAGGTTTAGTTGTGTCCTCATACAGCATGGTAAGGTCATAGCCTACGCCTCCATACAACTTAAACCCCATGAGAAGAATTATCCTACTCATGATCTTGAGTTAGCAGCCATGGTTTTTTCCTTAAAGATTTAAAGGCATTACGTGTATGGAGTTCATGTAGATGTTTTCACTAATCATAAGAGCCTTTATTATGTCTTTTCTCAGAAAGATCTCAATCTTTATCAGAGAAGATGGTTAGAGCTCTTCAAAGATTACGGCATGAGTGTCCTTTATCATTCGAGCAAGGCCAATGTAGTGGCCGACGCTCTTAGTAGACTGTCTATAGGTAGTGTTACTTATATCAAGGACAGTAAGAAGAAGTTAGCTCAGTAAGTCCATCAGCTTGTCAGACTAGGCGTTCACTTAGTCGATTCAGAGAAGGGTGACATACGGGTTCAGAGTAGTTCAGAATTATCTCTAGTTTATGAGGTAAAAAAAAATAAAGATAGAGATCCCAGTTTAGTCAATTTGAAAGAGTCAGTTAAGGACTAGAAAGTAGAGGTTTTCTCCCAAGGGGGAGATGGTGTATTACGTTGTCAGGGTCGTCTCTCTTTTTCATGTGTAGATGACTTAAGGCAGCAAATTATTTCAGAAGCACATGGTGCGCGCTACTTTATTCATCTAGGGGCCACAAAGATGTACCACAACTTACGGGAGATATATTGGTGGAGTGGGATGAAGAGGGATATTGCAGAGTTTGTGGCTAAGTGCTCTACATGTTAGCAAGTTAAGATAGAGCATCAGAAGCCTAGTGGGTCCATTCAAGAGTTCCATATTCCTACTTAGAAGTGGGAAGAAGTGAGCATGGACATCGTGATGCGTTTGCCTCAAATTCGCCATCTGCATAATTCAATCTAGGTCGTTGTAGACAGGATGAACAAATCAGCTCTTTTTCTTCCAGTTCATACCTCTTATTCAATCGAGGATTATGCTAAACTCTACATCAGATAGTTTATCAGATTGCATGGTGTACCATTATCTATTATCTCAGACAGAGGTACCCAGTTCACCTTTCATTTCTGGAAAGCATTCCAAAAGGGTCTTGGTACCCAAACTCATCTCAGTATAGCCTTTCATCCTCAGACAGATGGTCAAGCAGAAAGGACCATTCATACCCTAGAAGATATCCTAAGGGCATGTAAAATTGATTTCAATGGTAGTTGGGATGAACACTTTCCTTTGACTGAGTTTGTATACAACAATAGCTATCATTCCAGTATTCAGATGGATCCATTCGAAGCTCTCTATGGTAGAAGGTACAGATCTCCAATCGGTTGATTCAAAGTTAGTGATGCCTCAATTATAGGGCCTGACTTAGTATTTGATGCCTTAGAGAAAATCTAGTTAATTAGAGAAAGACTCTGGGCTGCTCAGAGCCGATAGAAGTCTTATGCAGATGTGCGTAGAAAGGATCTTGAGTTTAAAATTGGTGACTATGTCTATCTAAAGATCTCTCCCATAAAGGGAGTGAAGAGGTTCAACAAAAAAGGAAAGCTCAGTCCTCGATATGTCGGTCCCTTTAAAATTCTCAGTCGCTTCAGTAAGGTATCTTATGAGCTCGAATTACCTTTAGATCTAGCCTCAGTTCATCCATCTTCCATGTATCTTGGCTTAAGAAATGCATAAGTGACCCAGTGGTTGTATTCCTTATTCATAGTATAGATATTCAGAATAGCCTCTCTTATGAAAAGATTCCAGTCAAAATTCTAGACTATTAGACTCGTAACTGAGGAACAAAGAAGTCCCTCTAGTTAAAGTTCTTTGGCAAAATCAGTCCGTTGAGGGAGCTACTTAGGAAGCAGAAGCAGACATGCGTACCAAGTATCCTCACCTCTTCTCCGCTAACTCAGATCAAGCTCAAGATAATAGTTCTCCTTAAGATTTTTAGTTTTCATGTCCATATTTCAGTTACAAGTTGATATCAGCCTCATGCTCAGGGTTTTATTTTAAACTGGGTACTAAGTACCATTGCATATTCAATTATACGATCATGTATCAGATTTGTCATGTGTTCATGCATCATACATGCATTCTCCTTGTGAGAAGACTCATTTATTAGAAATCTCTATCATGTAATCAGTTTCATCATGTATTCACGCATTAGATATGTGTGATCATCATATCAGTACTCTCAGTCATGCATTCATGTATCAGTTCAGTAATGAAATCATGCATCAGATATGCATGCTTAGAATGAATCTCTTAAATATCAGTTATGTCAGTCATGTTTCATTGTTCATGTTTAGTGTGTACTTTGGCTTATCATTTCTGCTATCTCAGTCAATCTCATTCGAGGACGAATATCCCCAAAGGGGAGATATTGTAATACCACAAAGTTTTTTAACTAATTTTGTCTCAAGAATGTCCAATACTAGCTTCTAAATTGAATGATGTTTATTCCATAAGGAATTTTCAAGATTTTCACTTTTGTTATATGAGAAATTCAATAAGATTTCCATCGATATAAAATTCGCCTAAATCTAATAACCGAGTAAGAAGTTATGACTATTTCAAATTCTCATTGTAAAGTAGCTCCATATTAGTTAGTGGCGCGCCGTGCCACAGGAGAAAATGGCAATTGTAAAATTCCAGTAGGGGTCCGTGATAGTGGCGCATCGCACCAAACTTCCAGGTCACAAATAAAGTAGCAACGCGATGGCTCTGCATTGCGCCATCCCTCAATTTTTCAGTTGTCAAATTTTAGTGACACGGCACAATAGCGCTGCGTCGCGCCAGGGGTCCAATTCGGAAAAATTTTACTGAAACTAAAAGACGTGTTTAGGGTTAAAAGGGTCAATTTTTCACCTCTATTTAAGCCCTTTAACACGAGAGTCAGCTATTTAGAACACAAAATATACTAGTTTCTCTCAATTTTCTCTTAAGAACAAGTTAGGGTTTCAATTGGGGATTTATTTTCAAGAAAGTCTCTCCATCAATCTTCGCTAAATCAAGAACTAAGGTATGTTATGTGTTGATTCATTGATCTCTTTCACCGATGAAGCTCAAGGATCTCTTTTCAAAATCAAAGATTTGTATATTTATGAATGTTCATGATTTGATTGAATTAAAAAGTGATGTTCATGTTGTTGTTTGGTTTCATTCCATGTCATAGACTATTAATTACAAGAATTTATTCTAGTATGTGAGGAATTACGCGGTATTCATGATAAACCCTTCAATTCACAAGTTGATTAATGTATCCTTAATTATTAGATGCGTTGATGATTATATAACCATAGCATGCTCCCCCCATATTTGATTAAATGCCTATGTGAAGGAAAAGTGCCATACTAGTATGATAATATGAAATCTCCATTCACGTGTAAGTTATGTATGTCGAGTGTTTGATGAAATGTCTTAGCCAATGAATTATATATTATTGATGTTGGTCCTGTACTCAAGAAAGTCATGCTTTGTCAGTTTCCTTCTATTGAGTCCTGGGGGTACTTGTACACCAAAAATATAGTTGTGTGCCTAGAGTCCATGTTATGTTTTCATGATATCCTTAGTCAAGCCATGATCTATATAACTCAGTCAGTCATGTGACTCAGGAAAACTCAGCAATACAGTAATCTCAGTACTATTTTGTCAGTCAACGAAACTCAGTAAATTAGTCCAGTTTAGTTCAGTAATCCATGTTTAGTGTCTATTCAAATGGGAGTAGAAATTAGCACCGAGTAAACCCAAGAATGGGAACGCACACTGTCAGATGAGGGTGTGATTCTTAGAAGTCATCCTTGCATTCCAGAACTATATAGCCATCATAGGTTGAGACATCAACACTGTCAGATGAGGGTTGATGAGGTGGATAAGCACTGTGATATGAGGGCCCCACCATTCTATTTTTGGGACACTGTCAGATGAGGATCACTCACATCTTATCTTTACTAGTGATGCAGTATTAACACTCTTCCAATTGGGGTTACAGATTGGACCCCAACTCAGCTATAATGACGTATTAGAGGCATGTCAGTTAGATAGCTACTTCCCATTGTTTTAGTTACAAAATCAGGACTGTCAGATACAGTCATTCAGTCTCAGTAATGGAACTCAGATAGTTTTATAGAAATTAGGTCTGTCCGATACAGTCAACTCAGATACAGTATGGGACTCAGCTAGTTCCATCAGATTCAGGACTGTCACATACAGTCACTCATGTCATCTGTTATATTAGTCATCAAAATTCAGCTATCAGTCATGTTAGTTAGCAGTAAATTCATGTTATCATAATCTCAAATATAGTTACTATGTATTCATGCATGTATTCTCACGTTCATATTAGTTAGTTAGCCAGTATTGTTCATGCATATAAACCCCATGCATTCAACCTACCTTCCATACATAGCAGTATATTCAAAGTACTGACGTATTTGCGCTATGGTGTCTTATACCATAGGTTCAGAAGCACGAGCTCTAGAGCATCAGTAGCATTCCAGTCTCAGCAGTCAAAGTTAGCAGTGAGTTCTCATCTCTTGAGGACATGATCATTTATTTATTATCTCATTAAGTATTTTATTAGTTGGAGTTAGTTGGGGACCTATCCCATCAACTCTTCATTCAGACAGATCAGTCAGTTAGAGGCTTTCTAGACTATCATGTTTAGACTACCTTGTTATTTCAGTTTTGTTTTGGGTATTTCATACCCCATTCAGAGGTTATATCTTTATCAGTTATGTTACAGTCTTGAACCTTATGTCCTTTCAGTTCATATTTCCACAATCATACAGTATATTATGCAGTACACAGGTACAGATATCAGCCATGGGTTAGCTTATGGTCCTTCAGGGTCATAAGCACTGTGTAGCATTCCGGGTACCTGATTTGGGACATTACAGTAGGGCTGGGTTACTGCTATCTGCTTCGCTAGAGCTCTGACAAGCTTGACAACAATAAAAATTAGAGGAAGAAACTAGTGATAACCATATTTTCTGGTGACGACTCACAAGAAGAAATCTATTTTTGCACGTTTTCTCTCTGTTTCTCTCTTTTCCCTCTCTCCGTTCATCTAAATCCGACTAACCCTCTATTTTTTTTATAACAACCATCATCGAAGATCTTTTTTCTGATCGCTCCTCTCTCTCTTTCGATCTTTCTTGCCCTAATTCTCCTTAACCTCGTTGATTTCTGTCTCTCAAACCCAATCGCTCTTACTCATTTCTCTCTTACTCACAAGTGTGGGTGCATATTTTGTAGAGAGTGGTGAGATTTTTTTGTGAAAATTAGTTGGGTGTCTTTCTTTTGAGTGCATGAAGCTGGTGGAATCCCTCTTCTTCGATTTTATGTGTATGAAAAATAGTGAGTGGAGTGTGTGATTTTTTTGGTTTTTTTTTAGAGAAGAAGCTGCTTCTCTTGTGTTTGGCGTGAATAATAGTGGAGAAAAATCTGTGTAAGTATGTATAATGATGATGGATCAATTTGTTAGTGGTGGGCCCTGCTCCAAGTTATTTTGATTTGTCCCCTATTTTCTTTTTCTGTTATGGTGTGTAAAGGGGTAAAGGGTAGGGTATGGGTTAGGGGGTTGGGTAGGGTAATGGTGAGGTGGGGGTACGGTGTGGATGAGGTATCAAAATTAGTTAGGATAAGGGAATATCTTAGGATTGGGGATTTAATTTGTTAGGATTTGTTGTATTTGTTTTCTTGTGGGAAAAGTATAGAATGGGTGAGGGTACGTGGTAAAATGAGTTAAAAATGAATAAAATTCAACTTCGGGAGGGACAAAATTAGGTGTCTATAGCATGCCCCCTTTGGATTTAAACACGAGGTGTTTTCATATAAAGAAGTAGACAATAAGATAGAATTTTATCCCAATCATTATTCAAAGTGACAGAATAGAAGGAAAGAGGGTCACCGAGTCTATATCAGGACATTCTATCTACTCAAGTTATGAAGGAAACCAGCCACATATACCTCCAAGGGAAGGAGAGGCACTATACTGAGTTAGAGAGTCGAGTGAGGTTTCATCGAGGTTTTGGTCCACGACACTATCATTACATCAAAAAAAAGAAAATTACAGGTTAAAAATAAATGAAATTACAAAAATCCTATCTATGTAGCTTCTTTTGGACTTCTTAACTTGAGTTTCATCACCCTATTCTTCAGGAGGGCTCTTGATTTGCAATTTCATCAACTTGTTGCTTGGCGTTCAATTGCTTCACCTTGTTGCTTGACTATCCATCTCTTACCCTTTTATTTGACCTTCAATTCCTTTACTTTGTTTCTTGATTTTCAATTTCATCACCCTATTCTTCGGGTAGCGTCCCGACTTTTAATTTTCATCACCCTTGTTCTTCAAGCAGGATCCTGACTTTCAGTCTCATCAACCTTGTTCTTCAGGAGGGCTCCTGACTTTTAATTTTCATCACCTTTGTTCTTCAGACGGGCTCCTGACTTTAAGTTTTATCACCCTGTTCTTCAGACGGGTTCCTGACTTTCAATTTTCATCACCCTGTTCTTCAGGCAAGCTCCTGACTTGCTATTTCATCACCCTATTCTTCAGGCGGGCTCTTGACTTGCAATTTCATCACTCTTTTCTTTTGACGAGCTCCCGAATTTTAATTTCATCACCCTGTTAATTAGGTGGACTCTTGACTTACAATTTCCTCACTCTATTCTTCGAGCGAGCTCCCGACTTGCAATTTCATCACCCTTTTCTTTAGGCGGGCTCCTGACATGCAATTTCCTCACTCTATTCTTTGTGCGAGTTCCCAATTTTTAATTTCATCACCCTTGTTCTCTAGGCGGGCTCCTGACTTTCAATTTTCAACATCCTTGTTCTTCAGGTGAGCTCCTGACTTTCAATTTCATCACCCTTATTCTTCAGGCGAGCTCCTGACTTTCACCTTTCATCACCCTATTTTTCAGGCAGGTTCCTAACTTACAATATCACCACTCTGTTCTCTTGGCGATCTCCCGACTTTCAATTTCAATAGCTCTCATAATTTTCTCACCTTATTTTTCAGGCGGTCTCTTGACTTATAATTTCATCACTTATTCTTCAGGCGAGCTCCCGACTTTCAATTTCATCACCCTATTCTTCATGCGGGTTCTTGACTTGCAATTTCATCACTCTATTCTTCGGGAGAGTTCCCAACTTTCAATTTCAACACCTTTTAATTTCCTTACCCTGTTCTTCAAGCAAGCTCCTGACTTGCAATTTAATCACTCTGTTCTTCGGGCGAGCTCCCAACTTTAAATTTCATAACCCCATTCGTCAAGCGAGTTCCTGACTTGCAATTTCATCACCCTATTCTTTAGGAGGGTTCCTGAAATCGAAATCAAAACTAGAATAAAAATTATCCCAAATAAGAATTACGATAAATAAAGATTTCATTTTTCTAAAAGTAATGTCCCATTTTCCAGGAGGGTCCTGAACATAAAGTAAATTTTTATTTTCTAGGGGGTCTTGAACATAAAGTAAATTTTCATTTTCTAGGAGAGTCCTGAACATAAAATAAATTCTCATTTTCCAGGAGGGTCCTGAACATAAAATAAATTTCAATTTTCTAGGAGGGTCCTGAACATAAAATAAATTCCCATTTTCTAGGAGGGTCCTAAAGTGAATTTCCATATAATAGAATTACTTTTAATGTTTGCCCCAGCTTTTATCGAAAGCTTTTGCGGGTGTCAAACCCAATCACAACTACTTGCAACAGTGAATAATGCAAAGATGAATCAAGAGCCTAGTCAACAAAAGCACTTTTTGAGGGTAAAACTGAATGACTAAGGCCAACAGGTCCCTCTCTTAAGATTGGAAGTGAAAGTTTCTTAATAAAAATGCATCTTTCAAAATTAACGGTTCAAATTAGGAAGTGCACCTCCTAGCCATGAGACATAAAAGACCCAAATTAGAGAGAGTGTCTCTTAGGGGTATAAGATGATGAGTTTCACCATAATTATGATTACCAAACCTGTACAGCAACACTGCCTCTTGCCTTTCTAGAAATGATGAGTTGTACCTCTGGATATCGATGCTTTGAAGCCTTTGAATAGTAGGTAGCAACTGTTCCTGTTTCATACAAAGAAAACTTATGAGATTAAACTAGGGTGGTTGGCTTGCGACTTTGGATTTTGGGTGATTTCTCTTGTACTTGTCCCATTAAGTTTGCTTCCAACCATTAGCATCTGTCATTGACTTGTTGTATCATTAACCCAAACTCAGATTATTAAGAGTGACTCTGGAACAAAATGGTATCTCTTCTTTTCTATACTTCTCAGTAAACTCTTTGAACCTTGGTATTTCCATGAGTTCCCAGACTCGTCTGTTGACAAAACTTTTCGCATGTCTTATTTTAGCTTATAATCATGTCTCTTCCATGTGCTGGCTTTTTGCCTTGCATTGTACAATTGAAGAAGCTGGTAGCAATTTTTAAAATCTTTTCTCACTTGTTTTGACATGGACTTGACTCAAAGACAATAGAAAACTGGCAATGACTTTTATTGGGATAATTGACTCAATTAAACAAAGAGAAGAAAATGAATGTCCATATTTGAAAAAGAGAAAAAAAAAACTTATCTGAAAATGACAGTCAACTCTAATACTTATGACATGCATTTTAGATTAAGCTGTCTAATATTTTCATCCAAACTTTCCACCAATTGTTCTTGGGTTAATGGCCTTGAAACGGAGTTACTTCTTTAGGCCAATTGCATTCGGAGACATCATTCAGCTAGTAGCACCTTGAAGGATTTTCGCCAAAAAGTCTCTCTCATTTTCTTTTCTCAGCTCACTATTGCCTTATGGTGTCCGTGAGGGTTTTTTCACTAGTGATACTCTTATTTTTATTTTTCTAAACTCACAGGTTTCTTACAGTGCTCGTGAAGGTTTTCACTGATAAGACTCTCTCATTTTTTTTCTCTCTATTGATTCCTTATACTGAGGAAGACCAGTGGTTCCAAAATGCATCATAATATCCCTTGCATGCTTAGCCTTAACATCCTCAAAGATTGATCTAAAGGTCCTTTTTTAGTTGTAACTCGGCTTATGGATAGGGTTAGCAATAAAGGATGACATGAGGCCCAAACGATACTTGAAGTAGGGTGGGACTTACAACTTTGGAATCAACTCAAATAATGAAGATTAACTCATGGCCCAATTTTTTTTGACTGGGCAACTCTAAATTATTTATTTGGTTGGACCGAGCCCAGAGTAGGGCAGCCTACGTATCTCACTCCCGAGAAAGGAGAATCAGGTCACACGTAGTTTAGACAGCTTCTTCTTTTGCTTGATTCTGATTTCTTTTTTTTTATTTTGTTGTTTCTTTCTTCCTTTGAAACTTTTCTGACTCGATTTTTTCTTGACACTCTTCTGTTGTCTTTCGTTTTGGACATAGTTTTTTTCTTTTTTGTTTTAAAAAAATTCTTCTGACTCTATTGTTTTGCTCACCACTTTTGTTTTAAACTTTGCTAACTTTATCTTGATTCTAAAAGAGGGGTATGAAAGAAAATATGACTAAAGCTCAAATGGGATAAACAAAGGATGACACGATGTTTGGGTAGCAGAATGAAATGCCTTCGTCATATCAATCCTTGAAAATACAAGTACATATCATGCAATATGAAAGTGAAAGATGAAAATCATTTGTGACATCTTTTAAGCATTAACTTTGACTGAGTCTGTGCGTCACTACTCTTTTGTGTTTCTCTAGCATACGACTCCACTTTTGTTGTACATTCCTCACATTGAATGACTCGAGATTTTATGGAGATGCTTTTCTTTTTGTTCACGCAGCCACTATTTGACCTAATTGAGGCATGCCTTTAGATTGATGACCAAGTTATTCTTGTGATTCTCAAAATAATTGCCTTAATTTTCAAAGAAGGCTTCAACTCGTCACCAAATGTCTCAACACTCTACCTATTTTGTTAGATGCTTTTTCTAACCTTAGCCCTTGATTCAAAGTTTATGGTAAAATTTGAATTTTAAGATCTGACTGAAAATTCTACAAGCATGTCATATCACTAGAGCCAACATAAAATTTACTATTAAAGAAAACAAACAAACAACACATTTAAAACACAAAAGAAAAAAGAGACATTTTTTTTAGTTAAAATGAAAGATAGACGGGTTTGAACATAAATGACAAAGGGACAAAACAAAAAAGATCCCGAACTACAACCCTGAAATAATTTGGATAACAGAAAAGAAAATAAAACAAACTACCAGACCCCTTCCTAGTAAGAAGAGGAATGACTTTCCAATTGTTGAGCTTGACATCTTAGCCACTGGTTTGTATATTAGCACGACTAGAGCTTTTCTCACTGTCAATGTTCTGCACCATAATTAATCCATCTTGAATCATCTTTTCAATTTCTAATTTCAAGTCTCGACAATCTTCAATACTATGACCCTGAGTATCAGAATAATACGCACATCGTACATTAGGATCAAAATTTCTTGAACGGGGACTGAGAGTGTACCCAAGGAGAGAAGTGATCATTCCCCCTGTACGAATATTTTAAATAAAGTGGCATATGACTCTCCAATTGGTGTGAATCTATCTCACGACTTTTATCTCATTTCATTGTTTGTCTTGGACCAAAAATCTGACCTAGAAGGGCTTTGGTATGTTTGTGGAGTTTGAGGATGACCTTGAGGATTTGGTGCACGCCATTATGAGTAAGAAGAGAGTTGAACATATGGTTGTATGTAGTACACTAGATATGGAGGTGGGGAAATGGAGTATAATGGATTTGGGGAGGGATTATAGAGAGCTTGGGTATGAATTTGGGCTTGAGACTGACGGGGACAACGACGTCGTCTTCTTGGATATGCCCTTTCTCCAACTACTATAGTAGCTGCATCTTTCTTATTCTTCTTCTCTCCAGTTTCCCTTACTTGATTGCAATATGATCACAAATATTTTACGAATTCCTTATGTTCATTTTGCTCCTCAAGTTTTGACATCTCAAGGATTGGAGGAAGGTTGACACTTGAAGACATCCCCCAGTCTTTGTATGTAACATCTTATTTACCCACAAGTCCTAGGGAACTTTTCATAATATTTTCTACACTTTTTATTTTTCCAATTATTTTCTCTGACTCTCCTGACACACTAGGCTTCTTGTTAAGAAATTTTCATGGCCCAGTTAGGTTAAAAGTAGGCTTAGGAGTATAGCAATGATCACCAAGAGTATTGAACATGAGTCCACTAGCAGCATAGGGAGGCACAACCATTTGGTAGCTAGCCAATATGGATGTCTCAGCAGAGGATTGAGAAACAAAATCACAGATGAAATGTAGTGTTGTGAATGTAATAGGCTTATGTTGAAGGGCTAGAGAAAGAGTGGTGGAAGTATTGTGATGCTTTTGGATTGGAATGAATTCTGAGTTATGTTGTTGTACAGCAAAAAAAGTGGGAAACTAACTTTGCAATTTTGGTAGAAAACTTGAGGTATTTGTAGGATCAATAGCGGGGAATGGAGGAGGAGGCAGTCCACTGGCCCAAGCTTGATACATTTCCCTTATTTGTTGTCTTAGTCTCAAATTCTCTTCCTTTAAACTGTCATTTTCCTGACTCTTTGTTTGATCCATAAGGTCACTCTCTATATCCTTGTTGGACACGACTAAACCTTCTTCAGATTTGGTGCGATATGGAGGACCAGCCAAAATGCCACAAACCAACCACCTTAAACTAACTGAACAAAAGATAACAAACGTGTTAGAGTTCAACACTTTCTCAAAATATTTTTTTGTTTGTTTTTTATAATTATTTTCTTTGAAAAAGATCACCGAACCCAAGAAAGGCTCCTACGTATCTCATTCCCGAGAGA
Source organism: Capsicum annuum (assembly GCF_002878395.1). Lineage (NCBI taxonomy): Eukaryota > Viridiplantae > Streptophyta > Magnoliopsida > Solanales > Solanaceae > Capsicum > Capsicum annuum. Next base: position 142,750,944 of record NC_061122.1, on the reverse strand, counting down.
GGAGAATCAGGTGTGTGTAGTTCATAAAGTCTTGTCAAAATAGCCAATTAAACTCTTTTTTCTTTCTTTTTTCTTTTTCTTGAAACTTTAAGAAGAAGAAAAAATAATAATTTGTCAAAAGAATTGACGAAAATATTTTTGAATTTTTTAGCTTTAACATCCCTATACAAAATGAAATCCATGATTACCAAAGAAAATCTATTTGGGTTTTCAATTTTGCATTTCAAACAAAAATCATACTTTAACCTATTAAAGAAAAATCTTTTTATAGTTTTATTTTAGAGATGTATATGACACCTATTCTAAATGAAGAGTGAAAAAGATTTTTTTGAATTTTTCAAATTTTTATACAAAATGAAACCTATGATTACCAAAGAAAAATCTTTTGGGGTTTTCAATATTGAATTTCATATGAAAAATGAGATTAGAACCTATTAAAGGAAATATTTTTTTGTAGTTTTCTTTTAAAGATGTATATGAAACACCTACTCTAATAAAGAGTGAAGAAAATCTTTTTAAATTTTTCAAGTAAGATCCCCGAACCCACAATAGGTTGCCTACATATCTCACTCCCGAGAGAGGAGAATCAGGGGTGCGTAGTTTGTCCAGATTGGACAATTAAGGATTAAATAGCCAACTGACCCTAACTTAAGAGACATGACCAAAGACGGACGATGAACAATGTCAATAAAATCTTTTTGGATTTTTAATTAGACACTTCTCATAAAACAGACACCACAACTATGAAAGAAAAAATCTTTTGGTATTTTCGTTATACAAAACTGTACAAAACTTCTGCCATCTTTTTAAAATTTTTCTTTTATAAAAAGCCCCTAAAAATATTTTTTTTGGAATTTTTGAATTATGAATGCATGCTGAAGGAGATAAAGGAAAAATCTTTTTGAGGTTTTTTTGTTTTTGAGTAAATGCGTGAAAAGGTAAGAAAATCTTTTTGAATTTTTGGATTGTGAAAAATAAAAGCCACAAAGAACTCTAAAAAACTATGAAACTCTTTTTCTTTCATCTTTCTCTTTTTTTCCTTTTTTTTTTTAATTTTTTCATGCCTACACACCTTTCTTTATTCTAGCACATGCTTTCCCCAAAATCAGTCTGTTAAATGACCACGTTACCCTCAGAGATGCAATATTTAGCACGTAGGGATGCTTTGGAGGTGAGTCTCCTACAAAGAACCAAATGGGCCCCGCTAGGTCTCAATATGATGCATATAAGCATGACCTAAAGGTTGACCTACGTTGAGGTTCAGTAACAAGGCTATTCGAGAGAGCATATGGTCGATAGTGGCTGCTTTGCTTTCCACTTACTCCATACCAGCCGATGGCTCCTCCTCCTAAAATAAGGGTGACTCAACTATAGGTCATGTACACAATATGTACTACAGAACTTGTTGCAGAAAGAATTGACTCGGGGTATGCAAATAATGCCAGATATAAAGCAATAACACATAATAAAAAATTGTAAACAAAGAGCACATTAGCACACCATAATGATAAAAAAAGTACGAACAATAACACAAACAACGTCCATACACCCACAATGCCAAACTAAGCCGATATAATTTCAAAATAAGCTCGAAATCTGAAAAAGAACACTAGTAGAGTCGCCAGAGCTGTCACACCCCTTTTTAACCAAAAAGATTATAATTTTAAAGTTTGAAAGGGTTTTTATTATTAAAGTGACAAAATAAAGATTTGTTTTGAAAATGATTCATTTTACAATTAACTCAGAGTCGGCACTCGACATAAATCGGGTGTGCCAAGTCACCTTTGAAAATCCTTTTTTGAAAATAATTTTGACACTTTTAAACTGATTTGCGAACAGAGATTCCGATTAAGGAATTTTGTTGATCGAGGGGAAGGTGTTAGGCATCCCTCGATCCCATGGTTCGACCATGGTCGCTTGGTGGAGCATATTGACTTATTTGACATTATGAATGTTTAAACCACACAAAGCACACAAAAACAATCAAACAAACAACAAAACAAAACAAAACAAAACAAAGTAAAAAATATAGCGTCCAGTCTAATTTATTACAAACCGAAATAGAAAATACTGAAATAATGTACACTAGTCCTATACTATGCTCTACTCGATATCTCGGGCCTTGATCACGAACATCCTTTGCGTACAAAATTTTTTGGGACATTCTCCAATGAGTAAATACAAATAACCTCGGGGCATTCCCCGACTAAATGAATACACTTTTCAAATACGGTAAACAAAACATTCAACAAAAATTTCAAACATTCCAACAATCCACCAATTTGAAATTTGCCCACTCGAGCCTACTGTTTGCCTTCCCGCTCAACGACATATCACGTTCAACATCAACAATGAATCAAAATACCATAATAATACTCTTATCATTTTTTTGATTCCCATCCCAACTTCATTTTTATCAATCACACCATCAAAATTACTCAAATTCATTCCTCATATCACTAAAATCACATTGTCAAGCACATAATCATAACATTAACAAAATCAACCAATCGTAATTACCGAACACATAATCACTAAACCACGTTATCAAAATAAAGAGAAGAGATGAAGAATTGGACCTGAAATTGGGGCTTTCAAACTGTGATATTTAATTAAATGGAGTCCGTATCGAGAACCTTGATGATCAAACTCAAATCCAAACTGCAACAATTCCAAGAATCTGGAATAACTCAATCGACCCTACTCGATACACCAGACTCAAACAAAGAAAATCAGAAAGCAAACGATCAAAAATAAAATCTATGGATATTTTTGGGGTTATTTACTGGCATTTTTTGTGGATTTCAAAATAGTGCGGGGCTGGGTTACTGCTAGCTTCTTCGTCGGAGCTCCAGTAAGCTCGGTAACAAAAAAATTAGAGAAAGAAACTGATGTCAACCATATTTTTCAGGGACGACTCCCTAGAAGAAATCCATTTTTGCACGTTTTCTTTTCGTTTCTCTCTTTTCCCTCCCTCCGTTCACCTAAATTCGACTAACCCTCTATTTTTTTGTTCAGAAACCTCATCAGAGTTCTCTTTTTCGATCGCTCTTTTCTCTCTCTCACCCTGATTCTCCTCAACCTCATTGATCTCTCACTCATTTCTCTCTCACTCACTAATATATGTGCGTATTCAGTAGGGATTGGTGAGCTTTTTTTTGTGAAATTCAGTTGGGTGTCTTTCTTTTCAGTATGTAAAGCTGGTGGAATCCTTCTTCTCCGATTCTCTGTGTGTGAAAAATGGTGAGCGGAGTGTGTGATTTTTTTGGATTTTTTGTAAAGAAGAAGCTGATTCTTCTGTATTTGGTGTGAATAATGGTGGAGAAAAAGTTGTGTAAGTATGTATGATGATAGTGGATCAATTTGTTAGTGGCGGGCCCCCCTCCAAGTTGTTGTGATGTGTCCCCTATTCTCTTTTTTTATTATGGTGTAAAAAGACATGTAGAGTAGTAGGGGGTAGGGTATGGGTTAGGGGGTTTGGTAGGGTAGTGGTGAGGTGGGGGTAGGGTATGGATGAGGTGGAAAAATTAGTTACGATAAGGGAATATTTTGGATTGGGGATTTAATTTGTTAGGATTTATTATATTTTTTTTCTTATGGGAAAAGTATAGAACTGGTGAGGGTACATGGTGAAATGAGCTAAAAATGAATAAAATTCAACTTTGGAAGGGACAAAATTAGGTGTCTACACTGCTCAAGGACACCAAATACAAAACATCTCACTACTCCAGGGAGGAAAATCAATTGGAAGATTACTTGGCCAAACTAGAATCAACAAGTGGAAATAGACCTTATATGGCTCTCAAAATGAACTACCACGAGAGGTAAAGGGACTATTTTAACTTGACAAAAGACATGTCCCAACAGTGAGGAAGAGATATGAAAAATACAATTTCTTTGTTATTTAACTTATCTTTTACTTGGAAAGGAATTTGAATAGGATACTTCCTTTCATAGATTGCTTGAACATCTCTTTTGTAGACTTGAGCCTCAATGTCAAATAAGTTTTTAAATATATTATTTGGTACACACTTATATTTTCATATCATTAACCTCCATATTGATCCCATAATGGAATTAATCCTTCCATATAATGATTGTAGCATAAAAGAGCCTAAAATATAATATATCAATTAGAAATCTAAATCTCACATCATTCTATGGCATAAGTCCCAATTTATACATCACAATATCAATTATCGTATTGACAACCTTAGTTGAATGATTTGTCCATACAACGGCATGAGTTATACGATAAGTCACCACCCAAGCTAAGTCTGAAGAAAGACAAGTCATAACCTACCTCAAAACCAAACAAATATGCCACCAACCACCACCAAAGTGTCTTAACTTTAAGAACATCCTCAATGTACTATAAATCTATCAATAATAAGTTCTAAAACTGAGTACAAGTCCACTGATACTCATATTGCAATAAATCTACTATAGGTCCAAAAGGGCAAACCCAATCTCAAAAGTAAATAGCTAGAATTTCATTTGAAAATCATATTATCCATAACATGAGGAACACGAATATGAAATTTCAGTAAAAGCGAACCTTAAATCGACTGATAAATCATCAAAATTTGATTTCTTCGTCGTCAGATCAAAATTCTCAAATTTTGTATTCATATGTGGTTTAAAATGATTATATAATTGATAAATGAATAATGTCAAAATCAATTTACCCCTACTACAAGGATCTTATGTTTCAAAAACCAACAAAAACCCAACACAAATGATCCTTAAACTATAAAAAATTCAATTATTTCTTAATTTTGGGATTTCAAATCTCAATCAAAATAAGAAAAAATGGCCAAAAGTCCCCCAGCCTTTACCCGAACTCCCAACTACATACTTGTACTTTGCGGGGGTCCTATGACCCCTCTGAACTATTTTAAAGTGGAATTATTACCCCTCCCCCCTCCACACCAATAAAAAAAACTGACAACCAGTCATTTGGAATGTGGTGTGATGCACGCGTCAACAACCTTTTTACACGTGTTTTATAATTTAAAATTAATTTTTATTTACTTTATTCTGTATTTTTATCACTTTTCATCATTTTTTCACCATTACTTTTCATCTCTTTTCCTTTTCAAACTTAAATAATTTTCAATGAACTTGATGTGGAAAATAATAGACAATACCGAATTTGAAATTTCCAATGATTTTGAAGTCGGAAATAATAAACAACATCAAATTTGAAATTTTCGACAACCTTAAAGTGGGAAACAATGAACAATATCATTATTAAATTTTCGATGATCTTAAATCCAAAAACAATGAATAATACCAATTTCAAAATTTTCGACGATCTTGAAGCTGGAAACAATGAAAAATACCAAATTTAAAATTTTTAATGACCTTAAAGTCGAAAATAATAGAGACTTCTAAAATTTTCGACGACCTTGAAGTCGGAAAGAATGGACAATACCCATTTTCAAATTTACGAAGACCTTAAAGTCGGAAATAATGGACAATATCGATTTTGAAATTTCCGACGACTTTGAAGTTGAAAATAAGGAACAATACCCATTTTGAAATTTCCGACGAACTTGAAGTCGGAACCCTCCAATTTTGTGCTTGGAGATGAGGAAGAAGAAGAAGGAAAAAGAATAATTAAAAATGAATAAAGACATATTTAAAATAAATTTTTAATAAATAATTTATGTTCTCACTCTCTTTAAAGAGAGTGAAACACACTCTCTCGCTATGTCAGCTTTCGGGGTGTGTGTGTAATAATTCCATTTTATAATAGTTCGGGGGGAGGGGGCTTTTGATCATTTTCTCATCAAAATAATGAAAAACAAATCTATTCTTTTGTAAATAATGGAAAAATCACATATCTAATATTAATATGAGAAAAATGCATCAAGAATCGACTCAATCAGAGTTTCTAGTTCCTAAAATGTCAACAACACCAAATAGATGTGATTGTCTTAAACTCACCAATTTTCACTCTCGTGGACCATTGCTCGCACCCACGACATATCATCCATGACCGGCATTTCACACATGAAAACCATCTCGCACCCACGACATATCATCCATGACCGGAATTTCACACATGAAAACCAACTTCCACACCTATGAGTCCGTTATTTCCACCCTTCTTTCGCACCCATGATGCACCAGAATCGATAACAACAACTTCACTAAAAGGAACATAACTTTCTTATATGGATACAAAATGTGTCGATTCTTATTGATTGGTTCTAAAATTTTGATAGAATCTAATGGTACCATTAAAACACCATTTATAGCTCATTCACTTTAGGTAGTACTATTAAATTTCAATGACATAAAGCTCTAAACTCCCAACAAGTACCCAAAACTTATTTAAGGACTTACAAAGATAAACCAATAGTGTAAATCACTTTTAAAATATATTTTAAATCTGATGAAATCATCAAAATGTTATCTTAATCGGATGTTGATGGAAATTATTAAGAAATTCTCTAAATTTCTAAATAATAATGCAAAAATCATCTAAAAGCCTTGAGAGCTAAATCAACCTTCAACTAGACTAAAAATCACCCTCCGGACCTACTGTGATTATCAAAAGTCCGAGTTGAGATACTTTTTCCAAGTCTTCATAGTCACACATGGATGACCTATGTCAAATGAATCTTAGTCTTGTTGGTTTGCCTTTACCAATGGATATTGCAATATTACAAAAGTAGGCAAAGAACGACTAAGAAATGGGTAGAGGTAGAGCTCATGAAATCCAAACTATGTTCTTTCAAGATGAATGGAATATGAGTCGAATCCTCTAAAGGAATATACTCAAAATTGGAGTACACGGGAGTGCCTTAATACTAAAAGCATTGTAGGATATTAGGACACTCTTCTCTTATAAAGTGATGGATAAAAGAGAAGGGAAAAATCTCAGGGATAAGATAAAGTGAATTTGAATGATAAAAAATCCAGGGAGGGAACTTGAAGGCTAGAGGAGATAAAACTGAACCACGTAGTATTTAACCAAGTGTAATTTTTTTATTTTTTCTCTCTCTATTTCTTCTCTCGAATAGCTCTTCTAAAGGTATGTTTTTTTCACACTCTTACCATTATGGAGTCATCAGGAGGCTTACTATTGATGTTTCAAACGAAGGAAACTGCTTCCTCTTATGAGATCTACCTACCTGTTGAGGAATTACTGACAAATCTATGTATGATTACACAATCACAACTCCTATTGGTATGACTCATAAGTGCCAGTACACCATTAAAGGGGTACAGTAATAGCTCGTCAACCCACTAACGTTGGCCTCCCAACTATTATTGCAAAATAAATTATTATTACATGATATTGGTTTAAGAATGTAAACACACTATTGTGGAGAGATTCTTGAAGCCTTGACCACAAATTGATAGGGGTCAAAGAAATGATTGTTATTAAAGGATCATTTGAAATTAGAGTGTTTGAAAACTATTATGTCAAGAGTTCATGTGAGAGAAATTGATGGTATGTAGATGTGGCTTCAAAAGTTGTTAGGTAACTTCAAACTTAAGGAAGATTATCAAACCACTCTAGCATAGGTTCTATTACCATGTTTTCCTTTTATGTTATATATCTGACATTAATGGAACTCCTCTTACCCTTGATATTGCCACATATAGTTGCATTATACCTAGAATGCATGGAAAGATACAAAGTTGAGGCTGATCTGTGGAAGCCTCTTCCTAAAGATCTATGGGCTGGTTTACAATATGCTGATTTCCCCTACAGAAGTATTATATAAAACTTGAATACGAAGGGATACAAAAGTATTGTAAGCACTATAGAAAATTGGGTAACTATATAATCAACTGTAAAATTCTTGAGAGAAAGAATAGTAAGATTGATCCTATGAAATATGGAATTAATAGATTGTCCCTCTAGGATACTTTTGTAGAGAAACGAAAAGATAATGAAGCAAAAAATAAGGATATTATCGGAGTTTAGAACACGACAACTCTGTGTTCGCTACTTTCGGTAAGTTCCTATAACAATGTATTTTAGCTTTAGTAACTCTTCGTACCTCCTTATTCCACCATTAGGTTCCTGTTGAACCTAGATTTTTAGACACATCATAGGCTTCAGTTCTTTTAATACAACCTGATATTTTGTTTCGTAGCATGTCTACCTCTCCCTTTAAGTTCAAAGTTTCCTTATCCTATAATTTTTTTAAAAAATACTAATTTATTAGAACCCTTTAATAACACCACCTAATTCACGGCTATTTGTAAGTTAATCACATTACTCTATTCCTAAGCTCTACACGTGTAACAATAACATCAGTTGGTGAAATCCCCTCCCAAATTGCTTGTGGAACATATAGCTTCCCAAAAATATGACTTTTTGATAACAAGATGGATGTCATCGTTGTCGTAATACCATTTTCTAGGAAGTCTAATTACTTTATACCATGTGAAAAAGGAAAAATATATAATCCTCCTGTCATGCCCCAAAAAACAAGGGTGGTGATGGCACTTGCCGCGGTAAGCCTTGACAAGTAAATCTATCACCCAAACTGATATACAAGGGAAATCAATACAAAACCCCAAGACAAGGCTTCTAGAGTAAAGCCATGCCACATAACCACGATAATAGTGGAAATATAATCAAAGATACCAAACCAAATTCCAAAATCTGGTGTTGCAGTGTAAGAACCACTAAATATATCTCAAATGTCATAAGATATAATAACAATCCAAAGAGGATCAAAACTTTGCCTCTAAATACAAAATAAGACATGTAATAGATAGGAAGAGATAGTAGGCCAACTTTTGAAGCATAGGATGTCTACTACCTCAAATACTCCCAAAAGTTGCCCGAATCAGCTATTTGTGTGGCGTACTCGTACCTAGATTTGTAACAAAAGGGTGCAGTAGGGGTGAGTACGGTCCACTTATACTCAGTAGGCATCATAGGCCGCCTGAGTAAACTAGAAAATAAAACATATAAACACAAACTATGGGCACGTCACCTGTAATCAAAAAATGTCCCAAATGGTAGCCCACACCGTCTCCACTAGCAGTTCTAATATACACATATATATAAATATATGTAGAGTAAAGAAGAACAAATATACACGTACATCAAATGCAAGTATAGGAACATAGAACAGATGAATAGATACAAGTAAAAGAGAAAAATACAATAACAACATAATCATAATATATGAAATGTAATGAAGATGATGATGAATGATGTATGAGGTCATCACATTACCTTCGTATACACCTACCGAGCTCTGCTTTAAAGTAGGACCCATGAGTAGTTTGTAAACCTACACCAACCAAACTCAGCTACAGAACTAGGACTCATGGTGGGTTCGTCAACCCATATACAACCAATATCCATAACTTCTCTTAGGCACATCATCAGTAGATGGTTTTTAAAGATATCACATTTTTTTCCAACAAAAATAGTATTTCCAGTATTTTTATAGGGGTACCAATATTTCATGAATGAGTATAATATGGGGATTTAATGCTCACAACCAACCAAAATGAGAATATTCAATATCTAACCAATATATCAACCATGTGAGCTAAAAATCCACTCAATTCAACCAACCATCTATGATCCAAAATAATCCAAAAAACCATCAAGTGAAACATGTGAGAAAAAGGCATTGATACCACATAAATACCATAATATAGGCTTCTTCCACCAAAAAGAGTGCAACCAAAAATGCATATATCATTACCAGGCAATCAATATCATATAAGATCCCACATGGTCACACATACAAAATAATGTTTCAAAACCAACCGAATATTATCCAAAAAGGCTCCCACACGGGCACATAAATCACCTAACATTGTTTCCATGATACAACCCCATACCCATAGTATGCTTTTACACTATTATGAATGACCCAAATAGCCTAAAGAAAGTTAATCCATAACCTACCTCAAATGTAAAAAATTGGTCTAAAAATTCTTCAATCTAGAGATTTCATCTCACGAAGGATCTCGGAATCAACTAAATCATACAAATACATAATCAATGTGTTCAAAAATCCAACGATACCCATATTGTCAATTTTTGAGTCGGAGTCAAAACGAATCTCTAAAATGGAGTTTTTGAAAAAGAAGAGTAAAATCATAATTTTATTTTAGAAACATGATCGTCATACTCATAGTTGTTGACAACTAAAAACCTAAGCAAAAACTAGTGAAAACAAGGTTCAAATCAAAGAAAAAATATTTTAAAGATTTACTGGCAAAAACACCCCAAAACACATATTAAAAATCAAGAATTTGAACTTATTTAAAGATAAAATCAAGAGAAAAAATAATAGTTATATATTAAAAACTTGCTCGTGAATGAAATCTCGAAAATCCCTTTTAAATCATCCAAATTCGAGCTCTTAAGACCCAAAAATGGTGGAAATGGGGCTTTGATTCTCAACTTGGATTAAAATCACAAAAAATGAAATAAAAATTCTTTGGAAGAGGTAAAATAGAGTTCTAAATTGATAGACAATGATTATACAAGAAAAACGCATCAAAAATCGTCATAATCAGAGCTTCCTAGCTCTCAAAATGTCAAAAATATAATTTTGGGATCTATACTTGACGACGGTCGCTTATGTGACACTTTGATTGCATATGTGACACTTTGATCGCATATGTTACCTGGTCAAATGGTCATAATGTCAGTTACAGGATCAAAAGTTTGTGTATGCGATCACACCAAGACCATCAATTTCAAAAACTTATTTTTGACCCCTACAACTCATTCAGAACCCTATGAATATGATCCAATAGTGACATTTGATAGTAAAACACGTTATGGATCCAATGGAATTATAAAATCTAAGAAAAAGGTCATTATCATAAAATTAACCCCCAGAACCCTATTTACACTATTTCGGAACCAAAGATCGAAATGGGATCTAAAAGCCACGAAACTGAACCAACCATACTACTAACCCAAATTTGACAATTCAAATCTAATAGAGATATCAGGTTTTTGAAAACAATGTCATTTTTACAAAGTTGACCCCCAAAATATGATTTCACAACTTTCCAAATCGAGGGTAAAAATGAAAGACACAAAACCACACCAACTATGTTACCAATCTAAGATTGACATTTTGGATCTGCTGGCACAGTCCATTTTTCCATCCAATGCACCGATCGATAAATGTTGACCATAGTCAACTATAAAGTATTTTAAGCCACAAAAAATGACAAACTCGCACAAATCACACTAAAATGCGTTTGGAACCATGCCAATCATCCCCATGCTCCATAAATACCACAATGAAAACATGAAAAGGATTAAAATGGTTGAATTAAATAGAAATGAATATTTCACAAAAATCACAAAAAATTAAATTATTACATCATCCACCACTAAAAATCTAGTTCGTCCTTGAACTAAAGGCAATAGAAATACCTGATCTAGTAATACATTGGGGATAAATACTATGTATATCAGACTCAACCTCCAAAGTAGACTCATCTACCAATCGATGCCACCACTGGACCTTAACTACAAGAATAACTTTAGAATACAACCATCTAACATCTCTGGCCAGGATGGAGACAAGCTCCTCAACAAAAGACAATGACTCATGTAACTGAATTGAATCCCAACGAATGACATGAGATTCATCTATAATATAATATCAAAGCATAAAAACATAAAAAATTAGATAAACAACTAATAAATTTAAAGGCAACGCTAATTCATAAGTCACATCCTCAATAGTTCGAAGGATTCCAAAAGGCCCAATATACCTGGGGTTAAACTTGCCACTCTCTCTAAACCTCATTATACCTTTTATTAGCAAAACACAAAGAAAGACATGATCTCCAACACTAAATTAATGAAGTCTACGATCCGCATAGCATTTCTGCCTAGTCTGAGCCACTTGATATCTATTCTTATAATACCCAGGTTTTTAGACCCTACGAATTTCTAGGTTTAGACATCACTGCCTCGGAAAAAACCCATATGATGAGTCATTATCACTCGACATGAGTCTTAGTGTGCCAATTATAGTCATAATAGTAAGGTTACCTAATATTTTTGTCTTAATCACAACTAAGACCCCACGAGTCATAGGGTTTGGTCATAAGTCATTGGGTGTGACTCGTGACCATAATAGTAGGGGTCAAGGTTTGGGACCTCAGGATATGAGTTTTGGTGATGACTGATGACCAAAGACCACGAGTCGTTACCTGACCAGTAGTGACTGGGCGCTATTTTCTATTTATTTTCATTAAGAGCATTGTGGTATTTTCCTTCCACCTCATTATTTACCATGGCTTAAAGACCTTCCCTTAGACTATTAGCACCAATTAACATCACACAAAAACTCTTTTCTCTCTAAAATTTCTCAAGCAAGAGCAATTAGGGTTTTTAAGGGAATTGTTCATCTAAGCTTCAAATTAGGGTTTTGTCTCTAAAATTCTTGGTGTTTTCAGGCATGTATCTATTTCCTTAATTTATTTTATATAAAAGTATGTATTTAATTGTTATCCAAGTGGTTTAATTTTTGAGTTCTTAATACGGGTTGAGGGATTTGAAATAGTTAATACTTGAATTAATTTTCTATGATTTTGAATTGATTGTTTATGCTTTATCCTCATGGTTTTGAACTAAATGAATACACCAGTATGGGAATTAAAATCAAGAACATGGGTTTTCCTAAATTGTATGGTTTAATGGTTTGGAATTGGCTTTAACCTCAACCTAACTTGTGAAATTTGTTTTGAAACATGAATATATGCATCAACGTATAAAAGGTAAATGGAATATAAGATGTAAATGTAATATAAAATGGTTTTGGAAGGCCTTGGTCGCCATGGATTGGTTTCTAAATCTGAACTTTAGAGTCTATATGGCTAATTGGTTTAAGTATCATAATGGGATTGGCTGCAAACTTAACTTTAATTGGTATAAAGATACCAACGATAAATGCCTGATTAAAAGATTCCTTGGTTAATGGATGAGAATGTATAAATGGTTTTAATTTGGGCTTAAAAGAGGGTTGTGTATCTCACTGTGGAAGGTGGAGGTCCCAGGGGACCAACACTACAAACCATATTTCTCAGCGTAAGGGTTTTGGTGACCGTGTGCATAGTTCACACTTTATCATTATATTTTAAAATATTTGGAGCGTCAATAGCTTTGTTCTTTCCTCGAATTTTCCTGGTTCATGCAGCTGAGATGCACTAGGACCCTTTCAATAGGAGGTGCTAAACCCATATAGCCCGTGGGTGCCCTTAGGATGGTTAGAGATACACAGTCCAAGCTAATTATTTTAAATATCATGTTTAAACCTTGTACCCCATCCCGACATCTTATATATAATACATATATATGAAAATGTACATTGAGATTGGTTTTCTTTGGAAAATGACATTAATATATCCCTTTTCTGAGTTACAGCTAGCGCTCATCCCGCTAACTATCTCCAAATGAATCATCATTTCAAGATGTAGGGTCCTAGAGGTTTTCTATTAGCTTGTGCAGTGGTAGGTAATTTAGTTCGATTGGTCTACTTGAAATGGTGAGCCTCCATCTTTCGAAGGGCCTGTTACTTTTTGGTTTCATTATATTTCTAAAACTATTACTTTTTGATTTCTTTTGGCTATGGTCGGGGGTATGTCCCGACCTAGTTTGGTATTTGGTTTTGCTAGAGACTTATGTGGATAATAATATTAGAATGATTGTTATTGACTCTTAGAGATTGCTTTTGGGTTACATTAACTATCTTATCTGTATGTTTTGGGTTGTCTTCTGTTGTTTATCTATATTGTATTCTGGTTGTCTAGGCAAAGGGATGGCCTTCGGTCTTTGGGAGACTTGAAATACCTTCCACGACTAGGCCCTAGTTCAGATCGTTACAAGCTTGGTATCAAAACATAGGTTCAGGGTTTTTTGGCGTCCATAAAGCCGTGTCGAGTAGAGTCTCTTCTATGCGTTTCTGGTGCGTCACACTTATAAGGGAGAGGTTACAAGGCATTTAGGAATTTTTCCTTTCTCGTGTTCTATTTTAGGCTATAGATTCTAGTGTTATAAGTTCTCTCTCTAACCCAGGTTTGCTCACATTTAGATCATGGCTCAAAGATCTGACGGTCATAGAAACTCTGTTCGAACTTATACCTCACCTGAGAGGAATGTGGAGAGGACTCATCATGTTTATGGAGTACAAATCCAGTCTAGGATTCCTGCTCCTGATTATGCTGCTCCACCAAGGGTTCCACCGTTCTCTACTAGTCCTTCCCGATAGGGTGACACTTATGCTTACCCAATTGGTGGTGTACCTGTCTCTTCAATCTGGTCCTATTGGTTCTATGTGGTTTCATCGAAGGTTACTCTAGTTGGTCAGTTCATGAGGTTGAATCCCCCAACCTTTACTAGCTCTAAGGGTGAGGAGGATCCTCAAAGGTTCATATCACACCCCTTTTTTAACTCCCAAAAAAAAATTAATTTTAAGGTTCGAAAGGGTTTTCATTATTAAAGTGACAAAAGATTGAAAATTTATTTTGAAAAGGTATTATTTACATTTTTATTCAAAACTCAAAGTCGCCACTTGGCATAAATCGGGTGTGCCAAGTCACCTTTGGAAATCCTTTTCAAAATGGTTTGACTCTAAAACTGATCTGCGAATAGAGATTCTAGTTATGGAATTCTATTGACCCAGGGGAAAATGTTAGGCATCCCTCGATCCCATGGTTCGACCACGGTCGCTTGGTGGAGCGTATCGGCTAATTTGATATTATAAAATGTATAAACCACATAAACCATATAAAACAATCAATCAAACACACAAAACAAAACAAATCCAAAATATAGTGTTCAGTCCAATTATACAATCCAAAAAAAATAAATCCTATTCTAACCTACACTAATCCCAAACTAAGGTCCCGTGCTTTACCCGATGCCTCGGGCCTTGATCACAAACCTTCTTCGAAGACTTAATATGTCGGGGCATTCTCCAGTGAGTAAATACATAAAACCTCATTACATTCCCCAGCCCAATGAATACATCTTTTCAATGCGAGAAAACCAAACTATTCAATAAAATTTCAAACATTCAACAAAAACACAAATTCTAAATTTGCCTTCCCGAGCCTACTATTGCCTACCCATTTTGACCTAAACATGATACTATCGGATTTGTCCAAAGTAACATCCGTTTTCAATCAAACAACAATCAACGGGTTAAACTAAAACTAACCAATGTTCAACTTTATCAATTTTTGATTCCCCCCATTTCATGTTTAGCACAATTCTAAACTCATATTGTTATCACATTTAGCATAGAGAGCAATTATTCAAAAGTAGACAACATCAAACGCCACTCAAATCATCCAAACAAATAGAATAAAGATATTGAACCACAATCACACCAAAATTAAAATAAAGGGAGAGAGAGGAGAGAATTGAACCTCAAATGAAGATTTTAAATTCAAATATTATTTGAATGGATAGAAGAAATTTGCATTCTGAATCCGTGAATTGAACCTCGACCAATGAGCAGGACCCCGACAACACTAAACTTGACTAACTCGATATCAAAAACCGCAATCAAAAATTTGTTTCGTACCCAGACTCAACAACGAAACAAAACCAACTCGAATTGTGAGAAATCCAAACCCAAAACTGAAATTGAACTTAAATCCCAAAACTAGTACCTAGCTCGATGAACCAAAACAGAAATTGCAACAATAGAGTCAATGAGTTCAAAAATTTGGTGGACCCGTCGGAACAGTAATAGGACAGCGACTGGGTGTCTTCTGATGGATTTTGAACTAAAAAATGAGGACCCTTTTCTATGCCTAAGCTTCGGTAAGCTCGGAAGCAACCGAAAACGAAGATGCAATTTGTAGCGACAAAGTTTTTGGTGAAAAACTTGTCCAAATTTCTCTCTCGACTTTTCCTCTCTATTTTTATCTCTCAACCTTGAATCTCACTCTTTCTACTTCAATCTCCTCTTTATCTTGGTTTTTCTCTTGACCTCGCTTCACCCTCACTCCATTTTTGGGTGTTTGTGCATTTATCGTTAATTGGGTGCGTTAATGGCTATTTTTTGATGGAATTGAGAGTGTGTAGTGTATATAGGTATGTGGGATTTTTTAAGTGAAATTCAGATAGGTGTGTTCCTTTCCTTCCTCTCTCTTTAATGAATATGGTGTCCCCTTTTTATTTTTTGTTCTGTTATTGGATAACTCAAGGAAAAACATGAAAGAAAGGGGTAAATGGGTAGGTTGGTAGGGGTATGGGGTAGGGTAGATTGTTAGGATGAGGTGTAAAGTTGGTTAGGATAGGGTTGTTATTTTTTGTATTTTTATGGGATATAATCACATGGGTGAGGGTACGTGGTAAGGCGAGAGTAAAATTAGTAAAAATGCTTTTGGGAGGGACAAAATTATGTGTCTACATCGTGCCCCTCTTTGCATGTAAACACAAAGTGTTTTCATACAAAGAAGTAGATAACGAGATAGAATTTTGACCCGACCATTATTCAAAGGAAGAAACAAAAGAAAGAAGGACAATTGAGTTGGAGAGTCGAGTGAGGTCCCATCGAGGTTTTGGTCTGCAGCCCTGTCATTACATTAAAAATAAAAATTTCAAGTTAAATCATAAACAAAATTACAAAAGTCATATCTATGTAGCTTCTTTTGGACTCTTGACTTGAGTTTCATCACCCTATTCTTCAGGCGGGCTGCTGACTTGCAATCTCATCACTCTGTTCTCCGGGCGAGCTCCTGACTTTCAATTTCATCACCCTGTTCTTCAGGCGAGCTCCTGATTTGCTATTTTTCAATCTGTTGACTTTCAAATTCTTCACCTTATTGTTTGACTTTTAACCTCTTTACCTTGTTGCTTGACTTTCAACTTCTTCACCTTATTGCTTAACTTTTCATTTATTCGCCCTGTTCTTCAGGCGGGCACCTGAAATCACATCAAAACTAGAAAGAAAATTATCCCAAACAAAAAGTATTGTAAAGTGTAATTTTGTTTGCTAGAAAAGTAAAGTTTCAAAAATAGAAATTGAAATTTTTCCCCAGTTTATCATCAGAAGACTTTTGGAAAAGTCACATCATACCTACTTGCATATTGCAATGATGAATCAAGACTGTGACCAAGAAATGCATCTTTTGAGAGTAAAATTGAATAACCAAGACTCGGAAGTGCGTCTCCTCAGAATTAAAGTGAGGGATTCTAACTAGAAAGTGTGTCTTCTTGAGATACAAGTTTAATTTAAAAAGTGTGCCACCTGAAAAATGAAAACTAGAAAGAAAGTGCGTCTCCTAAGGGTTAAGTGTGATAACTCGACTAGAAAGTGCATCTTCTAGAAATCAAGGGAACTGACTTAACTAAGAAGTCCATCTACTAGGAATCAAGACTTAAGTTAGGAAGTGCATCACCTAAAAAGAAAAATTCAAATTACCCAATCAAGTAAATGCATATCCTTACCAATTTTGCTTGAATTATCAAAACAAGGAAGTGCATCTCCTTACCAATGCCGCTTGAATTACCAAAACAAATAAGTGCATCTCCTTACCAATGCCACTTGAATTACTTAAACAAGGAAGTGTGTTTCCTCACAAATATTGCTTGAATTACCAAAACAAGGAAGTGCGTCTCATTACCAATGCTGCTTGAATTGCCAAATAAGGAAATGCCTCTCCTTACAAATACCGCTTGAATTACAAAACAAGGAAGTGTGTTTCCTTACAAATATTGCTGGAATTACCCAAACAAGGAAGTACGTCTCCTTACCAATGCCGCTTGAATTACCCAAACAAGGAAGTGTGTCTCCTTACAAATATTACTGGAATTACCCAAACAAGGAAGTACATATCCTTACAAATGCCGCCTGAATTACCAAACAATAAAGTGTGTCTCCTTACAAATGTTGTTGGAATTACCCAAATAAGGAAGTGCGTCTCCTTACAAACGCCACCTGAATTACAAAACAAGGAAGTGTGTCTCCTTACAAATGTTCCTAGAATTACCCAAACAAGGAAGTGCAACTCCTTACAAATACCACTTGAATTACCAAACAATAAAGTGTGTCTCCTTACAAATGTTTCTTGAATTACCAAATAAGGAAGTGTGTCTCCTAGAGATATTGGATTATGAGTTTTACCATGGCTTTGAATAACAACTTTTTGCAGCAACATTGCCTCTTGCATTTATAGAAGTGAGAATATTACGGCCTTTGATATTTAGGCTTTTAAATCCTTGATTTGAAGGTAGCATGTGGTCTTATTTCATACAAAGAAAACTTGTTAGTTTAAAAAGATGGTGGATGGTTTGTGGCTTTAGCTTTCATGGAAATCGCTCTTGCCCCGATCATGTTTAACCTTGCTTACAACCATTAGCATATGTCATTGACTTGCTGCATAGTTGACCCAAACTCAGATTATTAAGAGTGACTCTGAAACAAACACGGTATCTTTTCTTTGCCATGCTCATCAGATAAACCTTTGAACCTTGGTATTTCCATGAGCTTCCAAACTTGTCGGTTGACACAATTTTTGTATGCCTTATTTCGGCTCATAATCATTTCTTTTGCATGTGCTGGCCCTTTTGTCTTACTTTGTGCAATTGAAAAAGCTGGTAGCCAGTTTTGAAATCTTTTCTCACTTGTTTTGAAATAGACTTAACTTAAAGACAAGAGAAAAATGACAATGACTTTTTGGATAACTGAATCAAGAAAATAAAATAAAAATAAAATAAAAAAAGGAAATAAAAGACCATGAATGTCCCCATTTGAAACAAAAAAAATAAAAAATTTATCTAAAAATGACAGTCAACTCTAATGATTATACCATGCATTTTGAATTAATCTGCCTGATCTTTCCATCCACACTTTCACCAATTGTTGTTGAGTTAATAGCCTTGAAACTAAGTTGTTTCCTTAGGTCAAATTCATTTAAGACCCCATTCGGCTAGTGGTGCCTTGAAGGGTTTTTGCCAACAAGCTTCTCTCATTTTGTTTTCCTCAGCTCACCATTGCCTTATGGTGTCTGTAAGGGTTTTCCACTAATAAAACTCTCTTATCTTCATTTCCCTTAACTCAAAGTCGTCTTACGGTGCCCGTGAGAGTTTTCACCAATGAGACTCTATCATTTTTATCTCTCTCTACTTACCATTGTCTTACGGTGCCCGTGGGGGTTTCACCAATAAGACTCTCTCATTTTTATTTCTCTCCTAATTTCTTATGCTGAGGAAGACAAGTAGTTCCCAAATGCATCATCATATGCCTTGCATGCTTAGCCTGAACATCCTCAAAGATTGATCTGAAGGTCTTTATTTGGTTGTAACTTGGCTTTTGGATAGAGTTAGAAAGAAAGGATGGCATGGGGCCCAAATGACACTTGAAGTGGGGTAGGACTTATATCTTTTGGAATCGACTCAAACAATGAGGATTTGCTTATGCCCTAATTTCTTTTAACTAGGTGACTCTAAATTATTTATTTGGTTGGACCGAGCCCTTAGTAAGGCAACCTACGTATCTCACCCTCGAGAGAGGAGAATCAGGTCATGCGTAGTTCTGACAGCTTGTTCTTTCTTTTGATCTGATTTTCCTTTCTCTTTTTTTTATTGGCTCTTTTTCTCTTTGGAACTTTTCTGACTTTATCTTTCTTGACACTCTCCTCTTTTTTTCTTTTTGACATATTTTTTCTCTCATTTTTTTTTTAATTTTCTAACTTTGTTCTTTTGCTCGACACTTTTTTTTTGAGTTTTGTTGACTCTATCTTGATTCCAAAAGAGGGGTATGAAAGAAAATAACGCTAAGGCTCAAATGGGGTAAACAAAGAATGACACAATGTTTGGATAGCAGAATTAAATGCCTTCATCATATCAATCCTTGAAAATGCCAGAACACATCATGTAATATGAAAATGAAAGATCAAGATTATTTGTGACATCTTTTAAGCATTAACTTTGACTGGGTCTGTGCGTCACCAACTCCACTTTTGTTGCATATTCCTCACATTGAATGACTTATGATTTTGTGGAGTTGATTTTTGTTCTGTTCACGCAGCCACTAGTTGACTTAATTGAGACATGTTTTTCAATTGATGACCAAGTTATTCTTGTGATTCTCAAAATAAGTGCCTTAATTTTCAAAGAAGGCTTTAACTTGTTACCAAATGACTCAGCACTCTACCTATTTCCTCAGATGTTCTCTTTTACTAACTTAAACTCTCTGATTCAATGCTTCATGATTAAGTTGGATTTCAAGATATAGCTAAAAATTCCGCGAGCATGTCATAATGCTAGAATTAACATAAAATACATTGGATAAAGAAGACAAACAAACAACTTAAAATAAGACAAAACAAGAAAGGGACACCACATATCATTGAAAGCAAAGATAGAAGGGTTTAAGCAAAGACGACAGAGAAACAAAACAAGATAGATCCTAAACTACAACCCTAAAATAATTTGGAAAATTAAAAAGATAACAGAACAAACTACCAGACCTCTTCCTAGTAGGGAAAGGGGTGACTTCTCAATTGCTCAGCCTGACAGCTTAGCCACTGGTTTGCATATCAGCATGACTAAAACTTCCACCATGATCAGACACATTTTCTTCAACAAATAAGTTTTGCGTCCTCATGTTTAACTTATTGCTTCCCACATATCGTACAGTACCATGTGCTGGCAAAGAATTCAGTGGGATGTTTAAGGTGCCAATGTTTTGCACTACAATCAATTTTTCTTGAATCATCCTTTCTATTTCTCTTTTCAAAGAACAAAAATCCTCAATACTGTGACCCTGAACATCAGAATGATATGCACATCGTACATGAGGATCAAAATTTCTTAAATGCGGGTCAGGAGTATACCCAAGGAGAGAAGTAATCATGTCTAACTCTCTCAATTTCTAGAATAAACAGGCATACGACTCCCCAATTAGTGTAAAAATTTTAGTGGTCCAATTAACATTGATGAGGGCTCAGAAATATAGTAATGATCATCAAGAGTATTGAACATGTATTTACTAACCTCCTAGGGAAGCACAACCGTTGGATTATAGCCAAAGTGGAAGCCTCAATAGAAGATTGAGCAACAAAAGCACAAGCAGTATATGGTGCTGTCAATGTGGTGGATTTATGCTGAAGGGCAAGAGAATGAGTGATGGAAGCATTAGGATGCTTTTGGATTGGAATAGATTTTGAGGCATGTTGTGGTGCATCAACAATAGTAGAAAATTGGTTTTGCAATTGTGATAGAAAACTCTAGGTATTTGCAGGGTCAATAGTGGGGAATGAAGAAGGAGGCAGCCTACTGGCCCAAGCTCGATACACTTCCATTATTTGTTGTCTTAGTCTCAAATTCTCTTCCTTCAATCTCTCATTTTCCTGACTCTTTGTTTGATCCATGAAATCACTCTCTATATCCTTATTGGACACAACTACCCTTTTTTAGATTTGGCGTGATATGGAGGACCAGCCAAGATGCCACAAATCAACAACCTTAAACTAACTGAACAAAAGGTAACAAAGTCGTTAGAATGCAATATTTTTTTTAAAAATCCTTTTCTTTTAACTTCTTTTTAAAAAGATCACCGAACCCAAAAAGGGCACCTACGTAGCTCACCCCCAAAAAAGGAGAATCAGGTGTGCATAGTTCGTGAAGTCTTGCCAAAATGGACAATTAAACTCTTTTTTAATTTTTTTCTTGAAACTTTATAAAGAAAAGAAAATAACAAATTGCCAAAAGAATTGACAAAAATCTTTTTAAAAATTTTCAGCTTTAACATACCTATACAAAATGAAATCTAGATTACCAAAGAAAATTTTTTGGGTTTTCAATTTTAAATTTCAAACGAAAAAGAAATTTATCTTATTAAAGAAAAATCTTTTTGTAGTTTTCTTTTAAAGATATATATGAAACACCTACTCTAATGAAGAGTGAAGAATATTTTTTTTTTGATTTTTTCATATTCCTATACAAATGAAACCTATGATTACCAATGAAAATCTTTTTGGGTTTCCAATTTTGAAATTCACACAGAAATTAAAATTGAAACTATTAAAGAAAAATCTTTTTGTAGTTTTCTTTACGAGATATATATGACACCTACTCTAATAAAGAGTGAAGAAAATCTTGTTGAATTTTTTAAATAAGATCCCCGAACCTATAATAGGCTGCCTACATATCTCACTCCCAAGAGAGGAGAATCAGGGGTGCGTAGTTCGTCCAGATTGGACAATTAAGGATTAACTAGCAAACTGAACCCTGATTTAAGAGACACTACCAAAGAAAAACGATAAAAACAGTTAATAAAATATTTTTTTTGGGTTTTTCAATTAGACACTTAACATAAAACTGACACCAACAACTATGAAAAAAATCTTTTTAAAATTTTTGAATTATGAATGCATGGTAAGGAAATAAAAGGAAAATCTTTTGGATGTTTTTTTTTTGAGAAAATGAGTGCAAAAGGTAAAATAATCTTTTGAATTTTTGGATTGTGACAAAAAAAATCAAAACCCATAAAGAATTCTAAAACTTACGAAACACTCACTTTTTTTTTCAACTTACCTTTTCTTTTTCTCCCCTTTTTCAACACTTTCATGTCTACACACTTTACATCTAACACATGTTTTCCCCAAAAGGATCTGTCAAATGACCATGCTAACCTCAGAGATGCAATATTTAGCACGTACGAATGCTTTAAAGGTGAGTCTCCTACAAAGGACCAAGTGGGTCCTGTTAGGTCTCAATATGATGTAGATAAGCATGACCTAAAGGCTGACCTACGTTGGGGTTCACTAATAAGGTTGTTTGGGGGTGCATATGGTCGATAGTGGCTGCGAGATATTTCTATCCATTCCATAACACCGACGGCTCCCCCTCCTAAAATAAGGGTGACTCAACTAGAGGTCATGTACAACACGTGTACTATAAACTAGTTGCAGAAAGAATGACTCTGGTTATGCACATGATGCCAGATATAAAGTGGTAACACATAAAGTAAAACTGTAAACAAAGAGCACGTAGGCATTCAGTACTGATAAAATGAATATGAACAATAACACAAATAATGTCTATAAACCCATAATATCAAACAAAGCTGATACAACTCCAAAATTAGCTCAAATTCTGAAAAATCCCCAACAGAGTTGCCAGAGCTGTCACACCCCTTTTTTAACTCCCCCCCAAAAAATTAATTTTAAGGTTCGAAAGGTTTTCATTATTAAAGTGACAAAAGATTGAAAATTTGTTTCGAAAAAGAATTATTTACATTTTTATTCAAAACTCCGAGTCGCCACTTGGCATAAATCAGGTATGCCAATCCACCTTTGAAAATCCTTTTCAAAATGGTTTGACTCTAAAACTAATCCATGAACAGAGATTCCAGTTAACGAATTCTATTGACCGAGGGGAAGGTGTTAGGCATCCCTCGATCTCGTGGTTCGACCACGGTCGCTTGGTGGAGGGTGTCGGCTAATTTGATATTATAAAATGTATAAACCACAGAAACCACATAAAACAATCAATCAAACACACGAAACAAAAAAATCCAAAATATAGTGTTCATTCCAATTATACAATCCAAAAATAAAAAATACAAAAAAATCAATCCTATTCTAACCTACACTAATCCTGAACTACGTTCCCGTGCTTTACCCGATGCCTTGGGCCTTGATCACGAACCTTCTTCGAAGACATAATACATTGGGGCATTCCCCGTTGAGTAAATACATGAAACCTCGGGGCATTCCCCAGCCAAATGAATACATCTTTTCAATGCGAGAAAACCAAACCATTCAATAAAATTTCAAACATTCAACAAAAACACAAATTCTAAATTTGCCTACCGAGCCTATTATTGCCTACCCGTTTTGACCTAAACATGATACTATCAAATTCGTCCAAATTAACATCCGTTTACAATCAAACAACAATCAAAGGGTTAAACTAAAACTAACCAACATTCAACTTTATCAATTTTTGATTCCCCCTCCACTTCATGTTTAGTACAATCCCAAACTCATATTGTCATCACATTTAGCATCGAGAGCAATTATTCAAAAGTAAACAACATTAAACATCAGTTAAATCATCCAAAAAATAGAATAAAGATATCGAATCACATCCACAATTACACCAAAATTAAAATAAAGGGAGAGAGAGGAGAGAATTGGACCTCAAATGAAGATTTTGAATTTAAATATTATTTGAATGAACAGAAGAAATTTGTATTCCAAATCCGCAAATTGAACCTCAACCAACGAGCAAGACCCTGACAACACCAAACTCGACCAACGATGTCAAAAACCGCAATAAAAAATTTGGTTCGTACCCAGACTAAACAACGAAACAAAACCAACTCAAATTGTAAGAAATCCAAACCCAAAACTAAAATCAAACTTAAATCCCAAAATTGGTACCGAGCTCAATGAACCAAAATAGAAATCGCAACAATAGTGTTAGTGAGTTTAAAAATTTGGTGGACCCATCAGAACAGTAATAGGACAGCGACTGGGTGTCTTCCGGTGGATTTTACATTGAAAAATGAGGACCCTTTGCTACTCCTGAGCTCCGGTAAGCTCGACAGTAATCAGAAATAGAGATGCAATCTGCAGCGATGAAGTTTTTGATAAAAAACTTGTCCAAATTTCTCTCTCAACTTTTTTCTCTATTTTTATCTCTCAACCTTGAATCTCACTTTTTCCACTTCGATCCCCTCTTTATCTCATTTTTTCTCTTGACCTTGCTTCACCCTCACTCCATTTTCATGTGTTTGTGCATCTATGATTAATTGGGTGCATTAATGGTTGTCTTACAGTGGAATTGAGAGTGTGTAGTGTACATGGGTGTGTGGGATTTTTTGAGTAAAAGTCAGATGGGTGTGTTCCCTTTCTTCCTCCCTCTTTAATGAATGTGGTAATCCCCTTTTTATTTTTTATTCTGTTATGGGATAACCCAAGGAAAAATATAAAGGGGAGGGGTACGTGGGTAGGTGAGTAGGGGTATAGGGTGGGGTAGGTTTTCAGGATGAGGTGTAAAGTTAGTTAGGATAGGGTTGTTATTTTTTGTATTTTTAAGGGATATAATCACATGGGTGAGGGTACGTGGTAAGGCAAGAGTAAAAATAGTAAAAATGCTTTTGGGAGGGACAAAATTACATGTCTACAGTTTATTGATGAGATGGAGAATATTTTAAGGTTTATGCATTCTACTGATTCTAAGGGTGTAGAGTTTGTTGCATATCATTTAAAGGATATAGCATATTAGTGGTATGGGGAGTTAGAGCAGTTAAAGGGTAATGATGTTGACCTGATATTATGGGATGAATTTTTTGGTACTTTCCTTGACTGCTTCTCTTCTTCGGAGTTGAGGTAAGCTAAGGTAAAAGAGTTTGTGAATTTGAAGCTGGGAAGGATGAGTGTGAAAGAGTATGTCCTGAAATTCCATCAGTTGTTTTGTTATGCTCTAGAACTGGTATCTAGTATGCCGAGTACGATGAGGAAGTTTTCTTTGAGTTTGTCTTGTGACTTGGTATTAGAGTGTAAGCCTGCAATGTTAAATAATGATATAGATATCTTCAGGCTTATATTTTATATGCAGCAGGTCAAAGATAAAAAGAAAAAATAAGTATAAATGGGTAAGAGGTAGAACAAAAAGTTTAGGTATTTAGAGTAGCGTGTGAATCAACAAAATATAAAAAGAGATGGTAGACAGTGGTCCAAGAGAAAGAATTGGGGAAATTATAACTCATATTCATCATCAAGTACTCCTTATCGTAAGCCATCTGGTTATCATTATTTTCTGGCTAGCAGCGGTCTCAAGGCACAGGGTGCCTAGTATTAGGCTAGTGGAGCTCAATCAGCCCCACCATATCCTCTTTGTAGATTTTATGATTAGCTCTACGAGGTTATTATTATGAGGGGAGGAATCGGTGTTTTAATTATGGTCATCTTGGACACATACTGCAAGACTATCCCGCAGCTAAGGTAGCCATATAGGATAATAAAGTTTCGGTCGCCACTTCTTTGGCTCCTACACCAAAGGGTGCTACTTCTGGTACCGATACTAGTTGGAATCATCTGTATGCTCTCACTTTCTATCAGTAATTTGAGGCATCTCTAGATGTTGTTACTAGTATGTTACAACTTTTCTCTCATAATGTGTATTATTTGCTTGATCTGAGGTGTACTCTTTCTTTTGTGGCACCTTATGTGGCTGTGTATTTTAGTTTTGGTCGCAAAACTGTTCTCGAGCCTTTCTCTATGTCTGCTCTGATGGGTCAGTATGTTGTGTCTAGAAATATCTATAGTGTTTGTATGGTATCTATCTTTCATAGAGAGACATTGGTGGATTTGGTAGAGCTTGGCATGGTAGATTTTGATGTAATCTTAGGGATGTATTGGCTTTACTCATGCTATATGTCTCTGGATTATAAGACCCAAAAGGTCCGTTTTCAGTTCCCTAATAAACTAAAAATCGAATGGGGGGGGGGGGGATTCCTTAGTGCCTAAAGTTGGGATTATTTCTTACCTTAGATCCTGAAAGTTGATTTCAAAGGGGTGTCTATATCATTTGGTTCAGTTTAATGATTCTTAAGGTTCCCTCTTTGCAATCTATTCCTGTGGTTAATGAGTTTCCTGGGGTGTTTAATGATGATCTTCCTGGTGTTCCACCCAATAGGGGAATAGAATTTGGGATTAATTGTCTGTTAGTTATGCGCCCTATATTCATTCCTCCCCATAGAATGGCTCCGCCTGAGTTGAAAAAGATGAAAAAGTAGTTAAAGGATCCCTTTGATAAGGGTTTTATCCGTCCTAGTATTTCTCCATGGGGTTCTCCATTATTTTCATATGTAATAAAGATGGGTCTGTTTGAATATGTATAGATTATCGACAGTTTAATAAGGTTACCGTGAAGAATAAGTACCCTCTTTGTAGGATTAATGATCTCTTTGACAAGTTTCAGGTGCTAAATGTTTCTCTAAGATTGATCTTCATTTGAGCTATCACCAGTTGAAGATCAGGGGAATTGATATACCTAAGACTGATTTCTGAGCTCAGTATGGTAATTTTGAATTCCCGGTTATGTCATTTTGGTTGACTAATGCCTCGGATATTTTTATGGATCTCATGAATCGGGTGTTTAGGTAGTTTTTGGATTTGTTTATTATGGTATATATTGATGATATCTTGGTGTATTCTAAAAGCAAGGAGGATCATGTCATCCACCTCCAAATTATGTTGTAGACTCTCAATGATCAAAGGTTGTATGATAAATTTTCTAAGTATGAGTTTTAGATGAATGTTGTGACTTTTCTTAGGAATGTTATATCTAGTGAGAGGATCAAGGTGGATCCACAGAAAGTTGACGTGGTTAAGAGGTGGCCTAGATCCACGACTCTAACCGACATTCAAAGCTTTTTGGGCTTGGTTGGGTATTGTAGGAGGTTCGTAGAAAGTATCTCGTCTATTGCTGCTCCATTCATAAAGTTGAAACAGAAAAAGGTGAACATCTTATGGTTCAATGCATGTGAGGAAACCTTTGAGAAGTTGAAGGATAAATTAACTTTTGCGCCATTTTTGACCCTAATCGAAGGTACTAATGGTTTTGTTGTATATCGTAATGCATCCCTTGTGGGACTGGGTTGTGTATTGATGTAGCATGATAAGGTGGCGGATTATGCTTTTAGGAAGCTTAAGGTTCATGAGAAGAATTATCCGACTCATGGCTTAAAGTTTCCTACTGTGGTTTTCGCATTAAAAATTTGATGCTATTATTTGTATGGGGTGCATGTGGACATTTATTCTAATCATAAGATCTTGTTGTACGTGTTCACTCAGAAGGAGTTGAATCTCCAACAGAGTTGATGGCTTGAATTTCTTAAAGATTATGATATGAGTCTTTACTACCATCCAGGTAAAGATAATGTAGTTTTTTATTCTCTTAGCAGGTTGTCCATGGGGAGCTTATCTCATATGGATGATAAGAAGAGAGGATTGGTGAAGGATATTCACTTGCTGGCCAATCTGGGAGTTCATCTTTTGGACTCGGAGGATGGGGGAGTGATTGTACAAAAAGTGGTTAAATTATCTCTTGGTACTGAGGTGACGGAGAATCAGACTTTGGAACCTATTCATATGCATATTAAGGATGATGTGGGTCAGCAAAAGGTTATCACCTTTGATATTGGTGGTGATGGTATCTTGAGGTACCAAGAGAGGTTGTATGTTATTGATGTTGATGGGCTGCGAGAGAGGAGGATCTTGACTGAGACTCATGAGTCAAGGTATATGATTCATCTGAGTTAGACTAAGATGTACGACATGATATGACTTGGGGTCTTGTCGTAATAGGCATCCTAAGTCCGATCGGGACAGAAAACCACCGCCGTAATCCAATCCAACCTCCAACCGCCTGCCCTGAGTTGGCTGAATTTAGAGAATATAACAAAATAGTGTAACAGATCACATGAAGACTCTGTATAGGATCGCAACCATGACCGACCCAACCGAGTCCAACCATCCGATATCAGTCATTAAACCATACTAAACTAAACCAATACCGAAACAAAGGCCATAAACCAAGCCATAACCAAATAAGTTCCAAAACATAATATGATTAATCCCAAAATGAAATACAATGGAACAACCAACAATATCGTCAACTAATACTAACCCCAATACCAATGCCAATTCTAAGGCTAACACCAATACCAATCCCACCCATTCCAACCCATAGTAGTACCACAAAGCCTCTAACTAAAAGAGTAAGAATATCCGATTAGGACATGCCCCCAACCATAGCCAAAACCAGCATCCAAAAATAAATCAGCATGTCTAAAAATATCCATTACATGAAATGGAACCTTCCGAAAAGATGGAAACTTACCACTTCAATCTAAAAGATGTTCCCAAGTTAATCACTAGGATGGAGGAGTAGAACGGCCGGTTTCTGCATAGCATGGGTATACATCTGCCCGAAGATGGGTTAGCCAATGATCGCTAGCATGAATTCAGGGTAAGGATAAAATAATGACATTTATAAAACCAAGTGAAACCATCCATATGCACACAACCATACATACATACATAATATATATATATATATATATAGTGTTGGTCCCCCGGGACCTCCACCTTCCATAGTGAGATACACAACCCTCTTTTAAGCCCAAATTAAAACCATTTACACATTCTCATCCATTAACCAAGAAATCTTTTAATTACGCAATTATCGTTGGTATCTTTATACCAATTAAAGTTAAGTTTGCAGCCAACCCCATTATGACATTCAAACCAATTAGCTACATAGACTCTAAAGTTCAAATTTAGAAACCAATCCATGGCCACCAAGGCCTTCCAAAACCGTTTTATATTACATTTACATCTTATATTCCATTTACCTTTTATACCATTGATGCATATATTCATGTTTCAAAACCAATTTCACAAGTTAGGTTGAGGTTAAAGCCAATTCCAAACCATTAAACCATACAATTTAGGGAAACTCATGTTCTCGATTCTTATTCCCATACCGATGAATTTATTTAGTTCAAAACCATGAGGATAAAGCATAAGCAACCAATTCAAAACCATAGAAAATCAATTCAAGTATTAACCATTTCAAATCCCTCAACCCATATTAAAAACTCAAAAATTAAACCACATGAATAATAATTAAATATATGCTTTAATATACAATCAATTTAGGAAATATATACATGCCTAAAAACACGAAGAATTTTAGAGAGAAAACTCCAATTTGAAGCTTAGATGACCAATTCCCTCGAAAACCCTAACTGTTCTTGCTTGAGAAATTTGAGAGAGAAGAGATTTTTTATGTTATGTTAATTGGTGGTAATAGGCTAAGGGATGGGCTTTAAGTCGTGGTAAATAATTGGTGGAAGGAAAATACCACAATGCTGTTAATGAAAATAAGCAAAAAATAGTGCCCAGTCACTACAGGTCAGGTTATGACTCATGGTCTTTGGTCATGATTCATCACCAAGACTCATATCCTGAGGTCCCAAACCTTGACGCCCTACTGTTATGGTCATGAGTCACACCCAATGACTCATGACCAAACCCTGTGACTCGTGGGGTCTTAGTTGTGATTAAGACAAAAGTATTACGTAACCTTACTATTTTGACTATAATTAGCACACTAAGACTCATGTCGAGTGATAACGACTTGTCATATGGGTCATTAATTGGACAGTGATGTATAAACATAGAAATTCATAGGGTCCAAAAACCTGGGTATTATAAGAATAGATATCAAGTGGCTCAAAGTAGGAATAAATGCTATGCGGATTGTAGACTTTATGCCTTGTAATTCAGTGTCGGAGATCATGTCTTTCTTTATGTTTTGCCCGTGAAGGGTATGATCAGGTTTGGGTAGAGAGGCAAGTTTAACCCCAGGTATATTAGGCCTTCTGAGATCCTTCGGACTATTGGGGATGTAGCTTATGAATTAGCGTTGCATCTAAATTTATTAGTTGTTTATCCAATTTTTTATGGTTTTATGCTTCGACGTTACATTCTAGATGAATCTCATGTCATTAGTTAGGATTCAATTGAATTAAAACCTTTACCTGGGTATTGTAGCTTTGCCGTTCTAAACCACCCATGGGCTATATGGTTTCATCTCCCCCAGCTGAAAGGGCCCTAGTGTGTGAAGCCGCACGAATGGGGAAGAAAACTTGGGATGACTAGTACATCCCCAAAATATAGTATGACATCATGCATACGGTCACTTGGGCCAAACCTCACATCGGTATATACGAGTTCCCAATTTAGATCCCCCCGAGACAACCTCCTTCTGCGACTTTCCTACACCTCCCTCCTTTAAGCCCAATTAAAACCATTTTCTATCCAAACCATTATTCCATTATTATTAACCGAGGCAATTAGTAGTGGTATCGTCATACCAACAATAACTTGCAAGTATTCCTTAGCCAAACCTTAGGGGATTCCTTGTACCCCATATGATTTCCAATTAAGCACAAGCATGGTCACCAAGTCCTTTCCAATGCATTTAAAACCATTTAAACCATTCACACCATTTAGGGTTCCCTTACCAAGTTCAAACCATGCAAATATTCTATTGAAAAACCAATATTATAATGAAAATATTGTTAAAGGCATTTTATCAAACACATTGGAGGAACAGTATTTCCAAAACCAAAGTCCATTACCAAAGAACCATTCCCATGCAACCAATTGTCCAAAACCACCATTAATGTATATAAAAGCATAATTAAAACATGGGAAAACCATAACCAAGCATATATAACCAAAAACTCCCAAAACATATTGGAAAACCCAAAATCATACAACATGTAAGCCATGAAAACATTGTATAAAACTATGCCTTTAGTTGGAACTAACAATGAGGGAAGAGAACATGCCTTAATTGACAAAGTAGATAGAGACAAACCACCAACAAGATCCCCAAATTAGTCCTCTAGTTGAAACCCTAGCTTTCTTGCCCAAAATCTCTTGATAGAATTATAGAGTGTTTAGGAAGAGTTTCTAAGTGTTAATGGATAGAATAATAGGGTAAATAACCTCCAACTAGGAATATAAGTCATGGGACTTTATTAGGATAAGTGGAGAAATGTCCAGATCTACCCCACTTAAGTTGCACAACAATCCCTTCACAAGGATATGACTAACCCTTACAAGTCGTATCATCCATGTACGAGTGGTACCCACCACTTGTACCCTTAGCCTTCCCCTTGGACCCAACACTGTACATGGTATGACTCATCCAACTCAAGTCGTATCAAAATACATAATTCATAACCTTTACCCATATCCCTAGTAGAATTAAATCCTAAGTGAATTGAACACTGTCCACCATACGAGTCTTGGGTACGACTCATACCCTGGCTTACGGATTATAATGAGCCACTCGTACTCAGGTCCAACCTAGGTTACCAAGTCTAAGGTTAAGTGAAGAAACCAAATGATCCGTATCAGACCATACGATTTGTACCATATAAGTCATACCCATTCTAGTGACAAAAATCCATCCCACCAACCAACACTAGTCAACATACGACTGGACCATACCATTCGTACCCCAACATACGGCTTGTACCCATTAGTCATATTGGGTCCAGAGACCAGAATTCCAAGAAATTTTCTAAGGTCGAGAAATCAATGTGTTTCAGTCTCCCCCACTAGGAACATTCATCCGCAAATGACGAACAAGGTAGGGGTGACCACACGTCCGAGTCATTTGCATTATCAAATAAATTTCTAATCTTTAACAAAGTTTAAAAACAAAGAGGCAATGATATTAATCTTTCCCTTAAAAAACTCAGAAAATAAAGATGTGTTGAAGCATATACCTTCTGCAAGAATCTCAGGAGCAGAAAACAGATACAGATACTTGGACTACATGTCCTCCTCCGCTTCCCAAATAGCTTCTTCTACCTTATGTTTCTGCCACAAAATGTTAACCAAAAACATATCCTTGGTTCGTAACCGATGAACCTGCCCACCCAAGATCTTAATGGGACCTCTTCATAAGACAAAGAGGTCGAGATACCCAACCTCTCCAAAGGAACAATAGGAGAAGGATCACCAAGACACTTCCTCAAAATGGAGACATGAAATACCGGATGAATGAAGTTCAAACTAGAAGGAAACTCCAATTTGTGAGCAATATTTCCAGCCTTTTGCCAAACTGCATAAGGACAAATATACTAGGGACTAAGCTTTCTTTTTTAACTAAACCGCATCTCTCCCTTTATGGGAGATACGTTGAGGAATATTTTATCCCCAACATCAAACTCCAAGTCTCTACGCGTCACATCCGTATAGGACTTTTAATGACTTTGGGTAGCCTTAAGCCTATCCAGAATCACCTTTACTTTTTCCACATCCTGATAGACCGAATTCAAACTGAACATATCCGCCTCACCAAGCTTGAACTAATAAATAGGAGATTTACACCTCCTATCATACAATGCCTCAAAAGGAGCCATGCTAATATTAGAATGATAGCTATTATTGTAAGCAAACTCCACCAAAGGTAGATGCTAAACCCAACTGCCACCATAATCAACCATATATGCCCAAAGTATCTCCTCCAATGTATGAATAGTTCTTTCTGCTTGCCCATCCGTCTGAGGTTGAAAAGCAGTACTTATATTCACCTTAGTACCTAATCCCTTCTGAAAAAACCACCAGAAATAGTATGAGAACTGCGTACCACGATCAGAGATAATCAAAACAGGTACTCCATGCAGCTTCATAATCTCTTAAAGATATAACTTCACTTAATCCTCTGCCGAGAAGGTAGTCCTAACTGTCGAGAAGTGAACAGACTTTGTCATCCTATCCACGATAGCCCAAATCGAATCATACTAATTCTGAGACCGAGGAAGACCGGTACAAAAGTCCATATTGATTACCTTCTATTTCTATTTGGGCAAAACAATCTCTTGATACAACCCACCAGGTCTTATGTGCTCAACTTTAACTTGTTCACACACTAAGTACTTGGCCACAAAATCAGCCACGTCCCTTTTCATACCATTCCACTAATACAACTTCTTCAGATTATGATACATCTTTGTCGAGCTGGGATGTATAATATAGCGTGATTCATGTTCCTCAGCCAAAATATTTTTCCATAAACTGTCGATATCAGGAACACACAACCTTTCTTGGTACCGTAAAGTACCATTGCCACTGATCTCAAACACCATTACCTTTTGCATACCCATATTACTCTTGATTGTCATCAAGATAGGATCTAGCACATGCTTCTCCTTAATCTCAGCACCAAGAGATGATCGAACCACTTCCTGTACCATTACCCCACCATCCTTAGAATCCATTAGATAAACTCCAAGATTTGCCAAGTGGTGAATATCTTTCACCAATTCCTACTGTCCTTCCTCCACATAAGCCAAACTCCCTATGGATAACCTACTAAGAGCATCAGTGACCACATTACCCTTACCTGGGTGATAGTGAAGACTCATGTCATAGTCTTTGAGAAGATCCAACCATCTCCTTTGCTTGAGATTTAGCTCCTTCTGAGTGAACACATACTGTAGACTCTTACGATCAGAAAAGATGTCTACATACACTCTATATAGATAATGCCACCAAAAATCAAGAAAAAAAACACCTCCAATAGCTCTAAATCATGAGTAGGATAATTCCTCTCATGTACCTTCAACTGCCTGGAAGCATAGGCAATTACCTTCCCATCCTGCATCAAAATACAACCAAGTCCCACTCTAGATGCATCATAATAAACCAAAAAATCCTCACTACCCTCAGGCAATGTCAAAACCAGAGTCGAAGTTAGCTTATCTTTCAACTTCTCAAAATTCCCCTCACAAGCATTCGACCCAGAAAACTTTGCCTTTTTATGAGCCAACTTAGTCAAAGGAGCAGCTATCGTCAAAAATCTCTCCATAAACCATTGATAATACCTAACTAAATCCAAGAATCTCCAAATATCGATTGGAGTCGTAGCTCTAGGCCACCTTTTAACCACAACCAGCTTTTGTGGATTCACCATGATCCCCTTGCTAGAAATAATATGACCAAGAAAATTCACAGTTTATAACCAAAACTCACACTTGGAGAACTTGGCATACAACTGTTGTTCCTTCAAGGTCTATAATACCACATGGAGATGATTAGCATGAACCACCTCACTTTTGGGAAAAACCAAAATATCATCAATGAACATAATGACAAAGAGATCGAAGAACTGCCTGAAAACCTTGTTCATCAAGTCCATAAATGTCATCGGGGCATTAGTCAATACAAATGACATCACTAAGAACTCAAAGTGCCCATACGGAGTACAAAAAGCTATCTTAGGATATCCTCCTCCCTAATCTTAAGTTGAGGATACCCAGACTGAAGATTTATCTTAGAAAAGAAATTGGCACCTTGCAAATGATCAAACAAGTCATCTATCCTTGGAAGAGAATACTTATTCTTAATTGTTACCATATCAACTGTCGATTGTCAATGCATATCCCAAGGGAACCATTCTTCTTGCTCATGAACAACACCAATGCACCCCATGAAGATACACTAGGATGAATAAACCCCTTATCTAGAAGATCCTTAAGTTGCTCTTTGAGTTTTCTCAACCCAATCGGGGTATTCCATAAGGAGGAATAGATATTTGACGAGTGTTTAGAACCAAATCAAAACAAAACTCTATTTCCCTATCCGGAGGAACTCCAAGAAAATCATCTAAAAATATATTAGAAAACTCATTTACTACCGGGATTGAATGGAAAAATGGACCCTCCAAGTTAGAATCTTCAACCCAAACCAAGTGATAAATTCTACCTTTAGAGATTAACCTCTGAGCTCTAAGATAAGAAATAAACCTCCCCTTAGGAGCTACAGAACCACTCCCCTCTCCTTCACTCTCTAATTGGTTTACCAGGGAACATAAAGACAATCTTATGAGTCCGACAATCCAAGGATGTGTAACAAGAGTGTAACCAATCCATCCCTAGAATAACATCAAAATCCACCATATTAAGTTCAAACAAATCCACCAAAGTCTGCCTACCACCAACAGATACCACACACCCCATATAGACTCTCTTAGCAATAACTGAGTCACCTATTAGGGAAGAACTAGAAAAAGGAACCAAAATAACCTCAGGATTAAAACGAATACGTACAAATAGGGTCACATAAGAAAGAGTGGACCCCAGATCAAGTAGACAATACTAGTTATGAGAAAAGAGTTATAATGTACCAGTAATGATATCAGGTAATGCCTCATATTTGTATTGAGATGTAAGAGCATAAAACCTATTCCATCCAGTGCTGATACCAAAAGTAGGAGTAGACATCAAAGCTGCACCACTAGGTGCAGGACAAAAAGATGAATCACCTGGAGCTTTGCCTTCTACCGAAGCTCCCTTACCACCGGACAATTCTTGAGCAAATAGCCTGGCTAGCAATATTTAAAAATCTTATCCCTTTTTTCATCATAATAACCTCGATGAAGACGACCATCAAACTAGCAAAAAGGGTATGAGTAAATCGACTGACCCCCTCTCATCTAAGATTAGGCACCCTGTGTCCAAAAATTATCACCACTCTATTGATGCCTATCACCTGACTACCTCGGGTAAGGATAGCTAGTAGTAGAGAAGAAACCAGAACTCCCCCACTTCTTTTTTGGCTATTTACCTCTATCCCGACCATCTTACGACTGAGCACCTCCCTGATAAAATAATCTGCTCCTCTTACCCTTCCTATATCCAAACTCCGTATATTTTCTCTTTTCATCTTCCACCTGCTATATATGGATAACTAACCACAAAATATCCATATCCTTGATCAGCAAAGCAGCCTTGCTTTCTAAGATCAAATCTTGATTCAATCCAGAAGAGAACTTTCTCATCCTCACTCGCATGTCAGCTACCAAATCAAGAGCATACCTTGATAGCTGATGAAATTTCAAAGCATATTCCTTGACAGACATTATCCCTTGCCTAAGATTCAAAAACTTCTCCATCTTTTCTTTTCTCATCTCTTGAGGAAAGAAACGATACAAAAAAGCTTTAGAAAAAGCATCCTACAAGGATGACTCCTCCACATCTCTTTTATCCCTATCTCACTCTCCATACCATATGTACGCAACATCCTTGAGATGATAAGCTACAAAATTTACACCTTCTATAGTAGTAGCCTGCATCACCCTAAATATCTTTTCCATTTCATCCAAGAAACCCTGAGGATCCTCCTCCACCTTCACCCCGATTAAAGTAGGAGGATTCAGTTTCATAAATTGGCTAAGCCTCATGGTTTCAACAGACAACCTACTAGATGCATCTCTACAAACCTGAGTAGCAACCAATTGAGAGATAATATGAATAGACTAACAAAACTCCACATTAGTCACCTCACCCCGAGGAGGACTAATAGCAACCGGAGGAACTCTAAAACTATCAGGATAGGACCCTGAGATAAAAAATAAACTCCAAACATA
Organism: Capsicum annuum; assembly: GCF_002878395.1. Classification (NCBI taxonomy): domain Eukaryota; kingdom Viridiplantae; phylum Streptophyta; class Magnoliopsida; order Solanales; family Solanaceae; genus Capsicum; species Capsicum annuum. Next base: position 142,713,980 of record NC_061122.1, on the reverse strand, counting down.
GGACATACCCAATCAACATTGTCCCAAGATGGGACTGAAGAGTTTTCTTATGTTCCAAATCAGCGAGGCATGATATGAAAAGTGAACAGTAAAGTATTAGAGAAGAATTCCAGGACTTATACTCCAAGCTTGAAAATAGAATACCAAGAAAGTGAAATATTCTCAAATGCCTTGTAGCCTCTATCTTATGAGTCTGGTGTAGTACACCCCATTAAAAGGACTTCACCAGACACGGCTTTGTGGAATTCTAATTTACCATAAACTTAAAGCTCTGATACTGACTTGACACGACTCGGCCGGGGGCCTTATCATAATGGGCATCCCACGTCCGACTGGGACTGGTGACTACCCCCATTACCCAACCCAACCTTCAGTCGTCTGCCCTGAGTTGACTGAATTTTGATCATATAACAAGATTGTGTAACAACTCATATGAAGACTCTAGATAGAATCACACTATGACCGACCCAACCTAGTCCAACCATATTATACCAACCGTCCAACCATACCAAACCAAACTAATATCGAAATAAGGTCCATAAACTAGGTCATAACTAAATAAGTTCCAAAACATAATATGATTAATCCCAAAAATAAATATCATAGAACAACCAATAATATTATCAACCGGTATCAGCCCAAATACCAATGTCAATGCTAAGACTAACACCAATACTGATCTCATCCATCCCAACCCGTAATAGTACCATAAAGCATCTAACTAAAAGAGTAAAAATATTTGATTAGGAAATGCCCCCAACCATTGCCAAAATCAACATCCATAAATAAATCATAATGTCTAAAAATATCCATAATATGAAATGGAGCCTTCCAGAAAGGTGGAAGCTCACTACTCCAATCCAACAACTGTCCCCAAGTCAATCACTATGTAAGAAAAGTAAAATGGCCGATTCCTGTGTAGCATGGGTATACTTCCACATGAAGATGGGTTAGCAAGTAAACACTAGCATGAACTCATAATAAACATAAAATAATTCCATTTATAAAACCAAGTAAAACCATCCATATGCACACAACCATACATATATATATAACTATGCCAAAAAACGGAACAGAGTTTAGCATGCTATTAAAACCTTTACCTAAGCTACATAGCTTTGTCATCCTAAATAACCCACGGGATATATGGGTCCATCCCTCTACTAAAAGGGCCAGTGTGTAAAGCCACACAACCAGGGAAGAAAGCCTGGGATGACTAGTACATCCCCCAAAATATAGCGTGACATCATGCACATAGTCACTAGGACAAAACTTCATATCGATAAATATGAGTCTAATTTAGATCACCCCAGGACCACCACCTTCTACGGCTTTGCTACACCTCTCTTCTTTAAGCCCAATTAAAACTATATTATATCCAAACCATTATTCCATTATTCCATTATTATTAACTGAGGCTATTAGTAGTGGTATCGTTATACCAATAATAACTTGCTAGTATTATCCATAGCCAAACCTTAGGGGATTCTATGTACCCCACATGATTTCTAATTAACCAAAACCATGGCCACCAAGGCCTTTTCAATCTATTTAAAACCATTTAAATCATTCATACCATTTAGGATTCCATTACCAAGTTTAAGCCATCTATAAGTTGAATTAAAAAACTAATATTATAATGAAAACATTGGTAAAGGTGTTTTATCAAACATATTAGGGGCATAGTATTTTCAAAACCAAAGTCCATTACCAAAGAACCATTCCCATGCAACCAATTATCCAAAACCATTATTCATGTATATAAAAGCATAATTAGAACATAGGAAAACCATCATTCATGTATATAAAAGAATAATTAGAACATAGGAAAACCATAACCAAGCATTTGTAACTGAAAAACCCCAAAACATATTGGAAATCCAAAATCATACAGTATTTAAGTCATGAAAATATTTTATAAAACCATGCATTTAGTTGGAACTAACAATGAGGGAAGAGATCATGCCTTCATTGAAAAAGTAGATGGAGAGAAACCACCAACAGTATCCCTAAATTAATGCTCTAGTTGAAACCCTAGCTTTCTTTCCCAAAAGCTCTTGAGAGAATTATAGAGTATTTAGAAAGAGTTTCTAAGTGTTAATGAATAGAATAATAGGGTAAATAACCTCTCAATAGGAATATAAGTCATGGGAAATTATTAGGATAGGTGGAAAAATGTCCAGATTACCCTTACTTAAGTTACACAAACATCTTATCATAGGGATATAACTGACCCTTACGAGTCGTATCCTCTCTGTACAAGTGGTACCCACCACTCGTACCCTTGGTCTCCTCCTTGGACCCAACACTATCCAAGGTATGAATTATCCAACTTAAGTCGTATCCAAATATATGATCTATAACCTTTACCCATATGCCTGGGAAAATTGAATTCTAAGAGGATTGAACATTGTCCACCATATGAGTCTTGGGTACTACTCGGCTCACAATGAGCCACTCGTACTCAGATCCAACCTAGGTTACCAAGTTTAAGTTCAAGTGAAGAAACAAAATAATCCATATCCGACCATACAACTTATACCATATAAGTCATACTCATTCTAGTGTACAAAATCCTTCTCACTAACCAACACTGGTCATCGTACAACTAGACCATACCATTCGTACCCCAACATGTGGATTATACCTGTAAGTCATATTGGGTATAGAGACCAGAATTCTAAGAAATTTTCCAAGGTCCAAAAACCAAGGTGTTTCAATGTATCGTGATTTAAAAAAAAATCTATTAGTGGAACAATATAAAGAGGGATATGGATAAATTTATGGACAATGTATGGTTTGTTAGCAAGTCAAGGTTGAGAGCTTGAGGCATCACGGTATATCTCAGAGATAGAGTTACCTTTGTAGAAATAGAAGGTGATCAACATGGATTTCATTACAGGTCTTCTGCGGTCTCATAATTAATATCATTCGGTTTAGGTCATTGTGGATAGGATTACAAAGTATTCTCTATTATTTCCTGTAAAGACTACCTACTCTAGAGATGATTATGCTAAGTTTTTCATTGATGAGATTGTTAGATTGCACAGAGAGACGATGTTTATCATTTCAGACCGAGGTACACAATTCTCATCTTACTTTGGCATTTGTTTCAGAAAGGTTTGCGGAGTAATATGAACCTTAGGATCGGTTTCCACCCATGTACAAGAGAAAAGGACTGTACATACTATGGAAGATATGCTAAGGGCCTGTATGTTCTACTTTAATAGAAGTTAGGTAGATTACTTACCTTTTATTAAATTTGCATATAATAATAGTTATCCCTCGAGACTCGCTTGATTTTTCCTATTGGGTGATTTGAGATTGGTGAGACTAGGTTGTTTGGTCCCAACTTATATCACTAAGCCATGGAAAAGGTGAAGGTAATTAGGTAAAGACTTAAGACTACCCAAAGTTGCTAAAAGTCTTATGCAGATGTGAGGCAAAGGGAGTTAGAGTTTTTGTGTTAATGATTGGTTATTCTTAAAAGTATTTACTATGAAGGGAGTTATGAGGTTTAAGAAGAAAGATAAGCTCACACCACATTATTAGCTCTATATTAGATTCTGAGAAGAATGGGGAATATTGTTTATGAGTTAGAGTTGCCTAAGAATTTGGGTTATATTCATCCCGTGTTTCATGTATAGATATTGAAGAAGTGTGGTGGTGATCTTTCTTTGTTATCCCTATGGTGGATAATTGTATTTTGGATTCCTTGTCTTATGAGAAAGTCTAGATCTAGATTTTGGAAGACAAGTCTGTAGATTGAGGACTAAGGATGTGGCTTCGATAAAAGTTCTTTGGAGGAATCAAAAGGTTGAAGAGGCTACTTAGGAAGCTGAGTATGACATGAAGTCGAAGTATCCATTCTTATTCCCTGCATTGGATGGAAACATTTGAGGTATGGGTTCCTTTATAGTTCTTATCTCTTTTGGATTTTGTTTATGGTTTTGTGGTTGCATTCATTCTTGTTATCGTACTAATGGGGACCTTGACTCTTCATTCGAGTACAAATGATCCCGTGGAAGGGGTAACATAATACCCTAGTTTTTTGAACCTTGTAAATTTCTAGGTTTAGACATCACTGCCATGGAAATGACTCACATAATGAGCTGTTATCACTCGTCACTCACCTGATGTTTTTATCTTAATCATGACTAAGACCCCATGAGTCATAGGGTTTGGTCACAAGTCATAGGGTTTTACTCATGACCATAATAGTAGGGGTCGAGATTTGGGACCTCAGGCTATGAGTCTTGGTGACGACTTGTGACCAGAGACCATAAGTCATTATCTGACCCATAGCGAATGGGCGCTATTTTTGGTATTTTGGTCTTGTCCTTCCACCCCATTATTTTCCATGACTTAAAACCCTTCCCTTAGCCCTATTTCCATAAATTAACATAACATAAACACTTTTCTCTCTCTCAAATTTCCTAAGAAATAAAAATTAAGGTTTTCATGGGAATTGGTCATCTAAGCTTCAAATTAGGGTTTTCTCTAAAAATTTTTTGGTGTTTTCAGGCATATATCTCTTCCCTAAATTGATTTTCTATAAAAACATGTATTTAATTGTTATCCATGTGGTTTAATTATTGGGTTTTAATATGGGTTGAGGGATTTGGAATGGTTAATACTTGAATTGGTTTAATCTATTTTTGAATTGGTTGTTTATGTTTGATCCTCATGGTTTTGAACTAAATAAATGCATGGGTATGGGAGTTAGAATGGAGAACACGAGTTCCCCCAAACTGTATGGTTTAATGGTTTGGAAGTCTCTTTAACCTCAACCAAACTTGTGAAATTAGTTTTGAAACATGGATATATGTATAATTTAATCCACTTTTGGAATCTTACTTTACATAAAAGTAAAATGGAGCATAAAACGGTTTTGGAAGGCCTTGGTGGCCATGGATTGGTTTCTAAATTAGAACTTTGGAGTCTATCTTGCTAATTAGTTTGAATGGAATAATGGGATTGACTTGCAAGCTTAACTTTAATTGGTATGAAGATACCAACGGTAAATGCTTAACTAAAAGATTCCTTGGTTAATGGATGATAATGTGTAAATGGTTTTAATTTGGGCTTAAAGGGAGTTCTGTAGCTAGATGTGGAAGGGGGAGGTCCCGGGGGGCCGACACTGGAAACCTCATTTGCCGGCATGGGGGTCTTCGTGACCGTATGCATAGTTCACATATTATATTTATATTTTGAATTGGTTGGAGCCTGAGTGACTTTGGCCGTTTCTCTAATTTTCCTTGTTTATGTGGCTAACACGTACTAGGACCCTTTCAGTAGGGGGAGCTGAACCCATATAAACCGTGGATACCCTTAGGACGGTTAGAACTACATATTCCGAGCTAATGGTTTTAAATCTCATCTTACCACGTTGTACCTTATCCTGACATCTTATATAGATGTATATGCATGTATGTGAACATGTACATTGATATTGGTCTTGTTTGGAAAATGGATTTATTTTATCCCTTCTTTGAGTTACATACTAGCGCTCATCCCGCTAACCGTCCCTAGACACTACATCATTTCATTATGTAGGGTCCTAAGGGTTTTCTATTATATTATGAAGTGGTAGGTGATACAGTTAATCTGTTGGTCTACTTGAAGTGGTGAGCTTTCATCTTCTGGAAGGCCTGTTACTTCTTGGTTTCATTGTGTTTCTTAGACTGTTACTTTTTTATTCCTTTTGGATATGGTTGGGGACATGTCTCGACCTAGTTTGGTATTTGGTTTTGTTAGAGGATTATGTGGACAATAATGTGGAAATGATTGTTGTTGATTTTTAAAGCTTACTTTTGGGTTGCATTAACTATCTTATCTTTATGCTTTGGGTTGTCTTCCATTGTTTATCTATATTGTGTTTTGGTTGGATAGGCTGAGTGTAACACCCTCAAAATTTTGGGTATTTTATTTTTGCCCTTCCCATGCTTGAAATACAGCTGTTTGACTTAAATTATGTTCGGGGATTTTAAAAAGGTAACTCGGAAGAGTTTTAGAATTTTTAAATAGGGTTCGGGGTGGTTTTGGGTCACGAAGGCAATAAATCTCTGTGATATTGGCATGCCGCAGAGGTTAGTCTCCACAATAACCTTCATGACACAGAGGATAATCACCACAATAAGGTCCATGACATGGAGGCTGGACCTCCGCAATAAGGTCCATGCCACAGACCTATAGTAGTTTTGGGTTGTCTTGTTCTTTTTAAAATAGGATGAGGGGTAAAGGGGTCCTTCAACCTATAAACAATTTGTAATCTCTATAAGGGCCTATTTTACCAGTTTTCAATATACAAAGGTCATCCGCATTACTCTCAACCATCCTTTCTCAAATTCCCCTTTTCAACATGCGGCTAGGGTTCAAGGAGGTGATCATCTAGGATCTTAAGAGTGTGGTTTTCTTCAAATTTCTTGGCAACTAAGGTATGTTCCTCTTTTCCTATACTAGTATTTATTAATGGCATGTTTTTCCATGATTATTATTGAATTGTTATGCATTGAATTAATGGTTTATGAACTCTTTGGGTGCATAGTGATGGTGAATGAATTTAAGGGTACAATGGATTTCCCTAAATAAATGGTTTCGGTATGGAAATTGGTAATAAACTTGAACCACTTGCATAATTGGCTTTGGAATATTATTTGTCATTTGGATTGGTTATTCATTTGAAACGTTGCATTACATAAATGGTATATGGAACATGAATTGGTTTGGTTTTGTTTCAAATGATTTTGGAAAGGCCTTGATGGCCATGGCTTTGGTTTTTAAATTAGAAACTGTGGAGTCAACTTAGTTTAAAGGTTTGTATGGCAAAATGGAATAGACTTGCAAGCTCTAATTTTGGTATGATGATACCAACGGGAAATTGCTAAATTAAAAGTCTCTTTGGTAAATGGTTGGGAATATGTAAATGGTTTTAATATGGGCTTAAAGGGGATACTGTAGCAAAGTCGTAGAATGTGGAGGTCCCAGAGGGACCAATACTAAAAACTCATGTTTGGTGACGTGAGGTTTGGTCATGGTGACTATGTGCAAGAGATGCACTTTATATTTTGGTGATGACATTAGCCTTCTCGGGCTTTCTCCTATACGTGTGTCTAACGCACATTGGGTCCCTTTCAGTAGGGGGAGATGAAATCTTATAGATCGAGGGTGCCATTAGGACGGCAAAGCTACATAGTCCAGGTTAATGATTTAAAAATGGATGCTAAGCCTTGTCCCCTTTATCCCCGGCATATAATAGACATATATATGTACGTATTTCTTATTATGTTGTGTATTGGGTTTAATGGTATTCATATTATGGATTATGGAATTAATTTATTACTTTATCCCTGAGTTACATGCTAGTGCTCCAACCACTAACCGACTTTAGACGTTGTATCCCCACGTAATGCAGGGTCCGAAGACAAGTCTACCCTTCCTGCACAGTGATCAAGTATTTGTGGTTAGTCGAGAGTTGACTTCAAGTGGTGAGCTTCTATCCTTCGAAAGACTTCATTTCATGTTTTGGTTTCCCTTGTCTTAGACTTTATTTTAGCTTTATTTTGGCTATGATCGGGGGCATGTCCCGATATTTTACTGGTATTTGGTTTTGTTAGAGGCTTTGTTGGACTACATTGGATATGGGTATTATGGTTGATATTCGGTATTAGTCTTGGTATTATAGTTGTTTTTTGGGTATTGATCTTGTATAGACTTTTGGGTTTATCTTTCTTATCTTGTCATATATATATATATATATATATATATATATATATATATATTGGTTACGTTAGAATAGGCTATGGGGGTGGTCTTCGGTCCTCGGTGGACTTGAGATACCCATCATAGCCAAGCCCTAGTTCAGGTTGTGACACTAAAGGGGTGGTTTTCGATCCTCAGTGGACTTGAGATACCCTTCACGACTAGGCCCTGGTTCGGGTAGTGACAATGTTGAATGACCCAAACTCTATCCAAAAACTCATGAAGTCATTCCGCACCTAAAGGTCTAATCTCAGAAACCTCAAACCAACCAACAAGAGAGCAAGCACGCCTACCATAAAAAGCCTCAAAAGGATCCATCCCAATGCTGGAATGGTAGCTATTATAATATGCAAACTCTGTCAAAGATAGATGTTGCTCCCACTAACCACCAAAGTCCATCACACAAGCATGGATCATATCTTTCAAAATTTTAATAGTCCTCTTCGACTGACCATCAGTTTGGGGTGAAAAGATGTACTAAGATCAATACAAGTACCCAACTCTTCCTGAAAGGCCTTTTAGAAGTGAGATGTGAACACTGAATCTCGATCTGAGTTGATTGACATGGGCACACCATGAAGATGAATTATCTCATGAATATAAATACGGACCAACCTCTCAGCACTAAAAGAAACCTGAACCACAATGAGATGAGCAAACTTGGTCAATCAATCAACGATAACCCAAACACTATCAGAACCACGAGAAGTACGAGGCCATCTAGTCAAAAAATTCATAGTGATCCGTTCCTATTTCCACTCGGGAATGGGTAACCTCTAGAGAAAACCACCATACCTCAAATTCTCTGCCTTTTCCTACTGGAAACATAGGCAACGAGCTACAAAATCCACTAATACTTCCACATACCACCCCACTTATAATGTTGCCTCAAATCACGATACATCTTAGTCACTCTCAAATGGATGGAATATCTTGAACTATGAGCCTCCTCGAAAAGCAATCTAATCCAGTCACCCACTCTCGGCACACAAACTCGGCACCAATACTTAAGACACCATCTATATCAAGTGAGGCTTACTTAGCCTCACTACTCGATATCTTAACCCGAATCACTCTCAACCCAATATCATCAAACTGATGAGCCCAAATCTTCTCAATCAAGGAAGACCTAGCCTCCACGAATGCCAAAACACACCCAGGTGTCGAAACATCTAGCCTAATTATTTGGTTAGCCAAGTACCGAACCTCTAAGGCAAAAAGCCTCTAATGGATCAAAATATACGTCAAGCTACCTATGCTAGTCGACTTTCGACTTAAGACATATGTAACCACATTAGCCTTACCCGGATGATAGAGAATAGTCAATTCATAATTCTTAAGAAACATAAAACAATAGCGCTGCCACATATTAAGATCTCATTGGGTGAAGAAATACTGAAGGCAACGATGATTCAAGAAAATCTCACAATGAACTTATAGAAGTAGTGCCTCCACAACTTCAAGGCAAAAACAACAGTGCACAACTCCAAATAATGGGTAGGGTTCTTCTCATGGGGCTTAAATTAACTATAAGCATAACCAATCACCTTACCCTCCTGCATCAACACAACACCTAATCCAACACCAGAAGCATCACAGAAAATAGTAAAACCCATGCCTCCATGAGAAGGGTCAAGATGGAAGTTGAATTCAACAAATCCTTGAGCTTTTAAAAGCTTGCCTCACAAATATCGAACCATTGAAAGGAAATCTTGTTCTGAGTCAACTTAGTCAAAGAAGATACAATAGATGAAAAACCATCAACAAAGCACCGATAGTAGTCCACTAAACCAATTGAAACTCCGAATCTCAGTAGTAGAAGTAAGACTAGCCCAATTAAATCCACTGTAATCTTGGATGGGTCGACCATAATAGAATCCTTAGTCACCACATGACCTAAGAAAGAAACATACTCCAACCAAAATTCTCACTTAGAGAACTTAGCATACAATCTCTCATCCCTCAATATTTAAAGCACAATCCGCAAATTCTCCTCATGATCTGCCTCACTCTTGGAGTAAATCAAGATATCATCTATAAATACAATAATAAAGAAGTTGAGATATGATCGAAATACCTGGTTCATCAACTCCATAAACGAGTATAGGGAAACCCAAATGACATGACTAAGAACTCATAATGACCATATCGAGTCCAAAAAGCTTCATTTGGAATATCCGAAGCTCTAATCCTCAACTGGTGATACTTGAATCTTAAATCAATCATTGAAAACACCAAAGCACCCTAAAGTTGATCAAACAGATCATCAATATGAGAAAGAGGATACTTATTCTTAATTGTCACCTTGTTCATCTGCAGATAATCAATACACATGCGCATAGACATATGCTTTTCTTCACAAACAAGACAGGCGTACCCCAAGGTGATATACTAGGTTTGATAAATCCCTTATCCAACAACTCCTGCGACTAATCTTTTTATTCCTTCAACTCTGTTGGGCCATCCAATAAGTAGGAATAGAAATGGGCTTGGTGCCCGACACAAAATCAATAACAAGTCAATATCATGGTATGGAGGCATACCAAGAAAATCCGTAGGGAAGACATCTGTGAAATCATGGACCATACGAACAGAAACTAATAAAGAAGGTGAAGTAGATAAGTATCATGAATATGGGCTAAATAAGACAAGCATCCCCTCTCTACTACACGATGAATATTAAGGAAATATATTACTGTCTTGAGACCCGAATAAAGCATACACTTCTAAGCTATCTTTCGCACACTCGATGAAGCGAAAGTCACAGTCTTCGCATAACAATCTAGGACAACAGGATAAGGAGCTAACCAATCCATACCCAAGATGACATCAAAATCTACCATATCAAGTACAATCATATCTACCCAAGTCCCACGCCCATAAAAAGTCACAACACAAGATCGGTACACCCGATCCACCACTAAAGAAAATCTCCTACGGGGGTAGATACACGAATAGGCACATCAAAAGGCTCACAAGAAAAAATCAAAACCCAAAGTAAAATACACAGACACATAGGATAAAGTCAATCTCAAATCAAATAATACAGATATAGATTTGAAACAAATAGGGACAAACATATGATAATGTCGGAGGCCTCTGCCTCTGTCCTGGCAGGTATAGCATAACACTGACCATGACCCATACCTGGCTATGTAGCCCCGCAACCATTACCACGGGCACCACTCTCTCTATCTCACATACCTTTAGTAAATCTCTAACTCTCACAACCGATATAGAAGTAACTCTGAAGGCACGACGGGGACAGTCCCTAGCTCTATGGCCAATCTCACTACACACAAAGCAACCTCCGTGACTCGGCTCAGTGGAAGAAGGTACAGCTGAACTAGAATGACTACCTGCAGCTGCCACACTAAAAGACCCACTACCTGAACTCTACATGGTTGTCTGCAGTGATCTACCATGACACCTATGGACGTCTCTGGAATTTCTACCTCAAGAAGTGTGACCTCCGATCTCACCCATACAGCACACCTTCTTAGCGTCTCTCTGAGATACTCAAAGAATAGACTCAATCATCTTAGCATGATCCACAATACTCTAAAACGATGCCTCATACACTGCAATCTGAGTTATATCAAGCTGAAGAGAAATATTTAATCCCTTCACGAAATTCTGAATCTTCTCAAACTCAATGTCAATAATGGGATAGGAATATCTATACAAGGTATGGAATCATGCCTCATACTCTGCAACAGCCATGGAGCCCTACTCCAAGTGATCAAACTCATCTTTCATCTGATCCCTCAAATTAAAGGGCACAAACCTATCGAAAAAGGCCACTATAAATTGATCCCAGGCCATCTCTGGCGAATTAAGAGGTCTGCAACCAACAAGCGACCTCCACCAATCTTTAGATGCTGCAACCAACAAGCGACCTCCACCAATCTTTAGATGCATCTCTCAACTGATAAGTAGTATAAGAAACCCCATGCGATTCAAGAAAATTATGATTATGCAAATTCTCACGATAGTCAATCAAGAACTCATTAGTATCCTCACCTACAGCACCACAGAACCTCGGAGGACCCCAATAATGTATCTCTCAAAACCTCTTCCAGTCCTCAGAAGACATAAATACACCCACAATAATATGAGGTAACATAGAAGATGGCTGAACTCTAGATCTCAGAATACCATAATTGGTACTGGCACTGAAGGAGAAACAACAGTTGAAGTCTGTGGAGTACCATAAGCAGATATTGGTACCATTAGAGGGGCTACACTTTGAACCAAAGAAACACCATGTACACTCGTACATAAAAGAGTGAAAACATTACTTATAACACAAGGTATGAAAGATTTGTATGATATAGAATGAAATAAGGGGATTTTTCTAAAGATATCTTTTAGCCTCTTGAATATAGGTACGTACGTCTACATACCGATCTATGAGACTCTACTAAATACCTTATTCTTACACTAATGAGACAACTGAACCTGGCTACTCTGATACCAGTTTATCACGATCAAAAAAATTAAGAGTCATGATGACATTTGTCGCAGAAAGCCTTGACAAATAAGTCTATTACCTAAACTAATATGACAATGTAAATCAATACCAAAACCCAATACAAGGCTTCTAGAACAAAGCCAAGCCATACAACTATGATAATAGAAGAAATATAATCCAAGTTGCTAAACCAAATCCCAAAACCTTGTGTCACAGTGTAAGAAATAATAAATATATCTCGAATGTTGAAAGATACAATAACAGTCCAAAGAGGATCAAAACTTTATCTCTAAATATAAAATAAGACATGTAATAGATGAAAAGTGGTAGTAGGCCAACTCCTGAAGCATAGGACATCCATTTCCTCAAATACTCTCAAAGTCACCCGAATTAGCCATCAGTGTGGCACACTCGTTCCTGGATCTGCACTGAAAGGACGCAGTAGGGGTGAGTATGATCCACTTATACTCAGTAGGTACCATAGGCTGACCAAGTGAAGTAGAAAATAAAGCATACAAACACAAACTATGGGAACATCACCTACAATCAAAAAATGTACCCAACGATAGACCATACCATCCCCATTGGCAGTTTTAATATATACACATATACAAAATATATATAGAGAAAAAAAGAACAAATATACACGTACATTAAATGCAAGTATAGGAATATAGAATAGATGGATAAATATCATGTTAAAGACAGAAATACAATCACAGGATAAGCACAATATATGAAGTTCAATGAATATGAAGATAATGATAATTATGAATGATGCACGAGGTTATCTCATAACCTCCATCTACACCTACCGAACTCTGCTTCAAAGTAGGACCCATAAGGGGTTCGTCAACCCACACCTACCAAACTCAGGTACAGACCTAGGACCCATGGGGGGTTCGTCAACCCACATACAATCAATATCCAATATCAATATCCATAAATCCTTTCCAGCATATCATCATTAGAGAGTTTTTGAAATTGTCATATTTTTTATTTGAAAAAACTAGTATTTTCAGTATTTCCATGGTGGTACCAATGTTTCATGATAAGTATGATATGAGGATATAATGCTCACAACCAATTAAAATGAGAATATCTAATTTCCAATCATTATACTAACCATGTGAGTCAAAACTCCACTCAATTCATCCAACCATCCATGATCCAAAATAATCCAAAAAATCATCAAGTGAAATATGCGAGAAAAAGGTATTGATACCACATAAATCACAAAATATAGGTTTTTCCCACAAAAAAGAATGTAACCAAAAATGTATGTATCATTACCAGGCCAGCAATATCATGTAAGACCCCACACGAATAATATTTCAAAAACCGTTGAATCTTATTCACATAGGCACTCACATGGTCGTATAAATCACCTAACACATTTTTCATGATACAACGCCATACCCATATTATGCTTTTATATTATTATTCGCTATTTAACCTAGTCTGAAGAAAGTTAAGCCATAACCTACCTTAAATTTTAAAAATTAGTCCAAAAAGACTTTAATCCTGAGAGTTTCCCTCACGAAAGGATCCAGAATCAACTAAAACCTGTAAGTGCAGAATCTACGCATTAAAAGAAAGCCAACGATACCCATATTGCCTATTTTTGAGTCGGGAACAAAACAAATCCACAAAATAGATTTTTTTTTAAAAAAAGGTAAAATCATAAGTTTATTTCTCCATACTCACAGGAGTCTAAAGCTGAAAATCCAAGAAAAAATGAGTGAAAACGTGGTTCAAATCAAAGAAAAATCATTTTCAATCTTTACCAACAAAAACTCCCATAATCTATTTTAAAAATCAAGAATTTGAAGTTGTTTTGAAGATACAATCAAGAGAAAAATAATAATTATAAGATTAGAAACTTACCCATGAAAGAAATCTCAAAAATTCCTATGAAATCGTCTAAATCCGAGCTCTCAAGCCCCCAAAATTATGAAAATAGGGTTTTGATTCTCAACTTGAGTAGAAATTATTAAAAATAAAATAGAAAGTCTTTAGAAATGGAAAAAATAGATTTCTCAATTGATAGTCAATAATACTACGAGAAAAACGCATCAAAAATCATTAAAATCGGAACTTTCTAACTCCCAAAATATTAAAAGACAATTTGGGGCCTTATACTCAGCGATGGTCGCTTACGCGACACTTTGATCGCATATGTGACCTGGTCAAAGGGTATGAATGTCTCTTACACAACCAAAAGTTTGCGCTCGCAATCACACCAACACTAGCAATTTCAAAAACTTGTTTTGACCCTTGCAACTCATTCAAAACCCAATGAACATGATCCAATAGTGAAGTTTGATTGTAAAACACTTTTTGGATCCAATGAATTCATCAAATTTATGAAAAAAGGTCATTATCATAAAATTGACCACCGGGATCCTATTTAAACTATTTCGAAACTAATGGTAAAAATGGGATCTAAAACCAACGAAATCGAACAAACCCAGCTACTAACCTAAGTTCGACATTTCGAATCCAATGGCGATATTAGATCTTCGAAAAAACACCATTTACATAGTTAAGCCCCAAAAATCTATATAACAACTTTTCGAACTGAGGATCGAATGAGATATAAAATCCATAAAACCACAACAACTATGTTACCAACCTAAAATCAATGTTTTGGATCTGTTGGTACAGTCCGTTTTACCATCTGATGCACAGATCGATAAATATTGACCAAAGTCATCTATAAGGCTTTTCAAGTCACCAAAAATCACAAACTCATACAAATCAAATCGAAATGCATTAGAAACCGTGCCAATCATCCTTACACACCATAAATACCACAACATAACCACAGAGAGGGATAACCACGCAGGGTCTAAGTTATTGACTTTATGTGCCCACTCTACTAACAACTTGTGCAAGCTTATCACTATTATGCAAGGCTTAAAAATAGCCTGGGAACACAATTTCCCTCCTCTAGGAGCCATAGATATCAAACAGGTAATAATCAACCAAGGGCATCTCTCTTAAAATTCTATTATTATTGGATGCAGGTCCTTGTTGTCGAAGCTGGGAAATTGAATCATCAAGTTAATTAGTTACATAAAATAAAGTAGGGTGGTAGATCTCCTAGTAAAGGGGGGTGCTAAGAATTAGTATTTTGAAGGCCTCAAGTGTTTGATAGTTCCTCTGATATTTGACAGTGATGCACAATGGTCAAATACTCTAGGAGTTATTTTAATTAGACATATTTCAAATTCTAATATTACTAACATCTTAGTTGACTACTCTGAGAGAAGTAGTAATATTTGCTCCCCATAACTCGTTGCTTATGTTTGCGTATATATTATATAAATACATGACTAACCCAAATTAAAAAAAAAGGAATGTCCAATTCTTATTTATTCTTTTGAGGAGGTCCGATTTTTTGTTCCCCCCCCCCCCCCCCTTCATATTTTTACATTGCGGTTATTTGTTTACATGGTCATGATCTATGGAAAACACTGTGCCACCACACACAAGTTAACTAAAAAACTCAAGACATAATGGATTCATTACTTGCATTATTGTAGTGATTTTAGTGTAGAAGATCTCATTAGACAAGAAGAAACTAAGCATAAAGTTTAGTTATTACAACAAAAAAGATGCTAATATTATCTCTAAAAATCAGTTTACAATTATTAAGAGTATAAATTTGGGGTAATTACATAACTTAGTCAATATTGACTCCTAATTACCTTATTTAGCCTAGTTTTAATTTATTACAATTCATAATCTCCTCTTGCCTATTAATTTTTCATAATTACAATTCATAGTCTCTCTCATGTTTTTTTATCTTTTTATTATTTTCTATTACTTTTCTTTTCTTTCCTTTTTCATTTTTTCCCTTAATTTTTTTATTTTTCTTCTTTTTTTTCGTTTTCTCTTTCTTTTCTTTTTTTCAATTTTTTCTTTTTCGTTTTCTTTTTTCTTTTTCTTTTTTCTCCTTCTTTTTGTTTTTTCCTCTAATTTCTATTACTCTTTTTTTTTTCCAGTTTTTTTCTTCATTTTTTCTTTTTCTTTTTTTTTGTTTTCTCTTTCTTCTTTCTTTTTTCAATTTTTCTTTTTCGTTGTCTATTTTTCATTTTGTCTTTCTTTTTCTTTTTCTTATTTTCCTTTTTATTTTTTCTCCTTCTTTTTTTTTCTCTATTTTCTATTACTCTCTTTTTTTTTTGTATTTTTTCTCACATTTTTCTCCTTTTTTTTTTCTCCTTTTTTTCATTTGTGAGAACTAGCAAACACAAATATCAGTACAAACTATAAAATATAGATACAAGTGTGAACTATCATTTGTATTTTTTAATAATTGAAAAGGAATGATTGATTTTCTTTTTACGAATACTTGTTTGTATTTATTTATACGAGTTGTATTTATTGATACAAATAAATACAATTCAATTTTTTTATAAAAATACAATATATACAAATACAATATGTGTTTGTATTTTTAAAATCATTGATTTTATTTGTTTGTAATTGTATTTGTATCAAGTGATATTTATTTATTTACAAATACGAATAATAATTGACATACAAATACAAAACGGTACATTTGTATCAAATGATACATTGTATATTTATATATTTTAGAATCAAGAAAATACAATTAATGCATTTACTTGTTTAGACAAATACAAATAATAAATTGTATATAATCACGGTTAAATACAATATGCAATCAACTTACAAATACAAATACAAAATAATTGTTTGAAAATAAAAAGATATCGACGAAAATAGAATACAAATACAAATATAATCTAAAGTACAAACACAGTAAAATCATAATACAAATATAATCCAATATAATATGCAGTCAATTATAAAGTATAAATACAAAACAGTTCTTTAAAATACAAGGGCGAATTATATAAAATATAAATGATGGTGCGAACAAACAAATACAAATACAAGTGCGAACTATAAAATACAAATACAAATACAGTTGTATCAATGAATACAAAAATATAAATGACGGTGTGATTACAAATAGATAAACAATTATGGTATTTACGTTATCATCAATGACTTGTGCTCGAGTAGTTATATTTTTTAAAAATATAAAAAAATATAAAATAGAACAAAAAAAATGATAAAGAAAATAACTGCAAAAAAGAAAACAAAAAAAAAAAGAGATAGAAGAGAAAAATATATATAAAAAATGAAAAAAAATAGGGAAAATTAGAAAAAAGAAGAAGAAAAAACAAGGAAGACATGAAAAAGAAAAAATAAAAAAAGAAAGAAAAAAGAAAAAAATGGTAGTGTTTTTGGCAAGATTAAATATGTTGTGTATTTATGTTTTTATGAATACAGACTACTGAGTAAAAGTGAATACAATGGCTATGAATCGAATACAGCAGCTAAATGGTACTATATTTATATTTTCTATGAATACAAATTATTGATAAAACTGAATACAACGGGCGTAAATTGAATACAACGGTTATAAATGGTAATCATGTAAAATACGGCTATGAAAGGTGAATTTTCCAGCAAAATGTATCTATTTTTGAAATATAACGGGAGAAAAGAGAAGAACACCAAATACCAGCTGATTAAATACTCAATAACTGGCTAGTTATCTATGTTTCTAGACTCAAATGTAGAAACAATGGTAGTAGCTAGTAGTTATACCCAAATTGAATTAGCCCTTATGAGCAATTGCTTGAGCTTATTGCCCCATAAATTAAGGCTCATTATCTCATTAGAACCACCAACCAATTCCTTCCCAGCGTACGCTGCTAGCACACTAGGCTTACACCCTAATTCAACCAATGTTTTCTCCATTTCTATTCCATTTGGAAGTTCGTTAAGCTCATAAACTGTAGGGTTTGCACCAAACTAAGAATTAGAGTTTCGATGTTGTGGGACATGCAACAACCACTCTTGATGAAAATCACCACTGGACTTTCTGGTCCCAACTTCATCTCTCTTTCCATATGCAAAAAGTTCAATTAAAAAAATTGTAATGCTTAATTTGCTAGTGTTTTCTTGATAATTAGGAGTGATAGGATATGTTTCCTTTGTTTTCTTTTGAATATCCAAATGTAACTCTGGTAGTGGTAGAAAAAGAGTGATGACAAATATATTGAAGGGCCTAAAATAATTAAAAAAAAAAACAAGTTCCTAAATATCCAAAGCATTTTGGATCATCATTACACCATGAGAAAGGTGTATGATTTGGCTTATCTACCTGGAATCTCAAGCAGCACAATATAAACAACATGGCAAATGAAATCAGAGAAATCATTCCCCATAAGTTTTTTGTTAGTGACAAGTATGATTTTTATCCTTGTCGTATAACATATATTCCTAATATGTTCATGCACTACTCTGATAAATATTTTCTCGGTTATAAAATAAGTGTCACATTAGCAAAAATCATGTTTATTGAGAAATCAATAAATATGATGTGTAATTTGTTAAATTATTTCTATTAATAAATATATATATCAACTGATTGTCACAAAGAAAAATGGCTCAAGGAATAGAAAAGGGTCATTGCTCTCTTGAAAGGCACACACACATATTTATGAAACCAATGTGTGCAAACTCTAAAAGTAGAGTTAGAAAATTTTCAGTGTTTAGCCCAAGAAAAAAAGATGAGGCCTGACTGTTGGGTTATTGGGTCTTTTTTCCTTCCTATTTTTATGTGGATAAATGAAGTCTAATTTGGACCAATCCATTTTTGCTCATAGACCCATTACTATGGGGCATATATATTGATCTTTTAGGTCTTATTCTCCATCACAAAAAGAGTGTTTTCAACAGCTAAAGAAAGAAAAACAAAGCTGATTTTCGCACCTAAATTTCAACCACAGCTGTCAACTTGAAATTGTGATTCCCGCTTCGTTTCATGTCCGATTGAGCTGATTTTTGGACTGCTTATTCCTCTCATCTCAATCTTTGATTAGGAACTGACGGAGCTTGATTTGTTGGCCTGTAGCTCCTGTTCTTCATTCCCGAACAGTAGTTGCATTTTTTGTGCTTTCACTCATTTATTTCTCTAGTGTTTGGTGTTGTGGTTTATGTATTGTTTCTTGTTGTTTGACACTTGTTTTGTGGCCATTTTGGAGAACAATATTGTAACTATTTGGTGATTATAGTGGAGGTTTGGTCCCGTATTTTTTACTCTTCACACCGAAAAATTTTCCACGTAAATTTGGTGTTTTGTGTGATTGTCTTTATTCTTGGCCTATCGTATTTGTGTGGTAATTCTTTTGCTTTCATATTACTTTGTTTTGCATGGTTTGCTTGTCTCCTCTTAGTTTAAATTGGAAGGGAAAGTTTAGACTTGAGTATTCTTCCACTGTTACTCTGTCGGGCTCTTTCATAGTGCCCCTGTCTTTCCCAACACTCACGTAGGCTGGCTTGGTGCAAATGTAAATAAATAAAAGCGTTTCTTCTCTAGTATATTTTACAACTATAAAATCCTTTGATTTCCATTTGACTCCTCAAAGATAATGCATGAAGGGGTGGAGCTACGATAATGATTGGACAACGAGGTCAACTGAACTTGCTTTTACCCAAAACTAGTAGTAAAAGGAGTAGTGCTTTGCGCGGTGTAAGACAACAATATAATTGTTATTAGTCCAGATATCTGCATTGTATTATGAAATTTTGCTTATTAAAAACCTTAATCAATCCTAAGTTAATTGTCACATTTCGCTTCTTGAATATTTTCAAATTCCACCTTGACGCAAGGTACTCGTCTAATGAACAATAGGATATCAAGTACTACGGATAAAGAGCAAATTATTTAGAAGAACTTTAAATAAGAAGAAAGCAATAAAGCATAAATTAAAGAAATAAACACCATAGCTCCTCCAATATAAATCAAGGGGAAAAGCTTGAGAATACCAAGACAAAAGCATAAGAACAAAAACGTCTGTCAACATGAAGATTATTCAATAAGGAGATAACTCATTTGTATAATTTTCTACATCTATTAATCTATTAATTAAGGAAACATCAGCATCCACTAATAAACATATAAAAAGAGTACCGTAGTGTCATTAGATGTACTATAGTTTCTACATCAATTAATAAAGAGCATAGTAATTCACTAATAAACATGTAAAAGAAAGTATTATAGCTTGATACATGTACAAAAACAAACGGAATTCCTGGCTCATTATATATGTTAATCTTTTTTTTTTTTTTTGGCCAATCACAATGTTTATCTACGTGATAGACACCCGATGTATGGGTCATGTTAACTTTGTAGATTATACCTTGTATTCGTAATTTTTCAAAAAGGAACTCTGACTTTTCCAAAGAACAATTGTTACATCTTCCTCGTGGTCAAGAACTGAAAGAAGTAGTTGCAATTCTGTTTCCTCATGGTGTTATACATATATTAGCTGGAACCAGTGTACCTTAATTATCACATGGGAAAAGGATCTAAAATGCCCATCACCTCTTGAAAATGGTATAAAAATGTCCTTAATTCACCTTTGGGATCTATAATGCGCTTACATTCACCTTTGGTTTCCAAAATGCTCTTCACATCCACCTTTAGGCTCCAAAATGCCCTTATATTAAACAATCTAATATTAAATTAAAAAAAAATTATTAGTAACGTGTCAACTTTCCATTGGTCCCATTAAATTAATTAAAATATTAAATAACCTATTTTCTCTTTTATTTTTTTCATTGTTTTCGTGTATGATCTGGTGAAAAATTGTTATATTTATTCCTAAGTAATATGTATTTGTTAAAAATTACACATGGACATTTTTTGTATTTTACATTTTCTATATGATTTCGGATTTGAATCTGATTCCAAATCTTGTAGAAGTATACATCAACATGCTTGAATATTATTACTCTAATTTTTCTTTTTGTCTAATTTTATTGTTTCTTGATTCGTGAGGATTTGAGTTCTATGGATCGTATTTAATTTCTCTGAATGCGCGAAAAAGGATCTCAAACTAGACTAAGGAAGTTCTTGATCTCTGATAAATTGTGTGTAATTAACTTTTTGTGTTTTACATTTTAGGATGTGGAATTTAGTTT
This sequence comes from Capsicum annuum, assembly GCF_002878395.1. NCBI lineage: Eukaryota > Viridiplantae > Streptophyta > Magnoliopsida > Solanales > Solanaceae > Capsicum > Capsicum annuum. The sequence goes on along the minus strand of NC_061122.1, from coordinate 142,692,712 downwards.
TGAGACATATGAGACTGAAAGTATTGTAGCTATGGGAAAATAATTTCACTGGTGAAATTCCAATGGGATTAGGAAAAAAATAGTAAGGGGTAATTTGGTAGAGTGTATTACAAAAATAATGCGGGCATTAGTCATGTGTATCATTAGTAACTTGTTCGGTACTTTTTTTAGTCAATGTACCAATAAATTAACTAAAAATTTGCCTCCTAGGCTAAAGATCCTTGATACAAGTACCAATAAATTAATTGAAAATTTTCCTCCAAGCATGTTTATTGCCAATAATTTACAAACATTGATCACTCTCGCAACCTACTTATTTGGCCCAATTCCAGAATCTTGGGTGAGTATCAATCACTTAGTAGGATTAGAATGAGAAAAAATTATCTAAATAGGTCAATTCCAAAAGGGTTATTAAGTTTGCCCAAGCTTACTAGAATTTCAAGATAATCTAGATGGATCTATTAGTTTTTGGGTGGTGTTTAATTTTTTTTAATAAATAAAGAGTTGACACGTCATTAATACTTTTTTTATTAAATATTAGGGTTGTTAAATATAAGGGCATTTTGGTTCCCAAAGATGGATTTGAAGGATATTTTGAATCTCAAAGATGAATTTGAAGAGCATTATAGAGCCCAAAGGTGGATGAAAGATATTTTTATACCATTACCAATAGGTGAAAGGCATTTTAGGACCTTATCCGTTATGACATTATAATATGTGCCTTAATTTCCTCTTGGAACCACAATGTACAAAGATTTTGTAAATATCTCCTTAATTGGTGATAACCATTTGTAGTAGCAATTTTACTTCCTCTTTGTGTCATATACATCTTAAACCAAACAAAGGAATCAGAGGCATGAATTCACCTCAAAATGTCACCTCTAACTCTACAAAAAAAGGTACTCAAATAGAACTACACATCCTAAATTCAACCTTACTAACTTCTCCTATGGACACAAGACTAATTACCAATACTTTGTCGTTCGCTTATCTGGAAAAGAAATAAAAACAAACATAATTGAATTCTTTGCAGTATTTAATAACTATAGAATGTTGACAATGATGTCATAGGTATGTATTGAAGTTGATGAAATATTGTGGTTGTGGATCTAAATACCATCACATTATTCAAATGAGAAACATGAGACTCTCTAATTGATTTAATATCATTTCAAACTCAAAAAATAGAACTTCTTGAAAAATCATTGCAAATTCCTTTAAGTTTTTTTTTTTTAAAAAACATAAAGGAATTAGTTCAATGTAGTTCATAGTAAAATGTTTCTTTCATTCAAAATATTTAGAATCATAAAAAGAATGTGTGTCTTAGTTTAAAAGTGCAATACTATAACTGTTATAATTTTAATATTTTGCCGGATGATCATGAAATTTGAACAAATCACCCTTCAAAAACTTCATAATCATGTTGCAGAACTCATGTTCCTCTTCATCATGATCAACATCAGCACACTCCACCCATCTCTTTCCTTAAACATTAGTTAAAATTGTTGGATTTTTAAGAGGTGTGAATGGAAAATGAATATGTGTTTTTTTTAAAAGACACCAAGAGAAAGGATGCAATTTGAATAGACATCTTTTCAGATTGAATGGTTATGACCTTTCCAATGGGCTATGACTTTTCTAAAGAGTTGCACCTTTTTTGAAGAGTTACATCTTTATGAAGGGGTGCACCTTTCTGAACCATTGCTTCTTTTCATGAAGCAACACCTTGATGGCTATAAATGCCTGAATTTTTCTCAGGTAAAGACAATTTTTTGAGTTGAAAAAAAAAATCTTCCTCTTCTAAAAACTCTTGTGTGATCGTCAAATCGTTGAGTGTGTTCTAAGTTTCTAAAAATTTAAGGTACCACTATTTTCAGAAAGAAAATCATTTTATCCTGGGAGGAAAGATTCCATAACCTCGAGTACTTGAGGGAAATAAATTCCTTAAGGACACACCATGTATTTGGTGGACTTGATTATGTAATTTTCTACTTCATCTTCTGTCTTAAAGTTGATAAATACTTCATTTGGACAGTTCATTTGATTATTAATTTTGAATTGTGTTTGAAGTTGTTGTAACTTCATTGTAGTTCTTCAAAGTCGTTCATGAACTTAGTATTGAAGATTGGGTTAAAACATATAGATTTTTGTACTCAGAATAACAATCTTAAGGAATTTACTGAGAAATTTTTTCCTGTGCTTTTTTGGTGAAATATTTTTTTCACCATTTATGAATAAAGTACATTCATAATCTGTATTGTTTGGTTTCTGAAGATTAAAGCTTGCTGCTTTCTACTTTGTTTTAACTTAATAGTGATTTGAAGACATAAAAACTTCATCACTAGTTAAAGTTCATTCGGTTGACGATTAGAAGAACATAAAAATTTTATCGTTAAACTAGAAATAAGTTGGTGTTTAAAGTTTTTAAAACTTTATAATTAGTATTCTGATATAATAAGTTGCCTGTTATTTTGTGATAGCAAAATTTATGTTGAAAGTCATGCAAATGATGGAATGGAAAGTGTAGCAGCAACAATTGTTACCACGATAAGTCGTACAAGTGTTGCGCCCCCAATGACACCTGCACAGAAACCCAAAAACGTTTTGGGTGTAGATTTTAAACGCTGGCAACAAAAGATGTTCTTCTATTTGACGACTTTGTCTTTAAAGGTTCATCTCTCAAGATGATCCAAAATTTTCTAAAGATACATCGGATAAGGAGAGATTTATTATAATGGAGGCATAGAAATACTCGGACTTCTTATGTACCAATTATATCCTAAGTAGCCTCAATAATGACCTATACAATGTGTACAAGAGTATGAAGATATCAAAAGAGTTGTGAAATGCTTTGGAATGAAAGTATATAACTGAGGATGCAAGAACTAAAAAGTACTTTATTGCAAAGTTGCTTGACTACAAGATGATTGATAGTAAAACTGTCATCTCTCAAGTACAAGAATTATGAGTAATCATCCATGATCTCCTGTCAGAAGGTATGAATATAGTAAATACATTATTTGAACATATTAAATGTGTTCTTGATAATCACATGACCTTTGTTGTATGTTTGATTGTGTATGAGTCTTTCCAAGTAGCGGCCATAATAGAGAAGTTGTCATTCTTGTGGAATGACTTCAAAAACTACTTGAAACATAAGAAGAAAGAGATGTCAGTTGAAGACCTCATAGTGAGCGAGGTTGCGTATTGAAAACGATAACAAAGCAGCTAAGAAGAGGTCAAAGGAAATTCCACAATCAGTGGAGCTAACATTATGGAGGATGACCCTAACAACTCAAAAAAATGTAAGAAAATTGTTGGACAACAAAGCAATCCTAAAGAAAAAACTCAAAGGAAAGAGCTTTAATTACGAAAAGGATAGCCACAAGTCAGTAGATTATCAGGCTCCTAATAAAGGAAAGATGAAGGATCAAGCCATTATGGATGAATCCAAAAATAAAATGAATAATCTATGTGTTATGCTTTTAAACTGCAACTTGGTAGGTAATCCTAGAGATTGGTGGATAGATTCCGGTGCTACCCGCCATAGCCGTGCCAATAAAAAGTTGTTTGCTTCATACGCTCTTGATCAAGATGATGATAAGATTTATTTGGATAACTAATAATGCCTATCACTCTGAAGATTATGTGGTCACTGCAAAATATAGTAACTCAACAAGGGTTGGGGTCGAATCCCAAGAGAATACGTAGAATTGTGGCTCTCAGATGTTGTAATAAATGGGAGAAATTGAAAAAGTAAATGAGGGTATTTAAATAGGAATATCAAACAAGTAGCTAATATAAAATTTAGTTGTAATCAGCCGTAGGTGAACACTAGGATTGTGTTACCCCTGGCTTTTCAACTCCGTAGGATTATCGCAATTTATTGAACCAACCTGACACCTTGCATGCAGAATCTGATAAGTTTTGTACCATCAATAGTCTTTTAAACGAGTTGATGGATTTCACCCTTTATCTCTTGAGTCTTAGGATGTCGCCTTACTAAACCTTATCTTGATCTCAGTTAATTATTACCTTTTGAGTCTCTAGTTATTAGATGATATCTAACCATCTTACTTAGATAATACCTAGTAGCATAGATCGACATTTAAACTTCAAATTACTATTGTACTTATCTTTTCCTAGTTACTACTCATCTTTTGGAGTAAGTAGCAATAATCTAGGTGGGATTCTAACATTTTCAATCGCCAATATATCTATTGAAGTAAGGATAATACAATGCATGTATGGGTATCGATTCAGAACAACAATAAAACTTTCCCTACTTCATTAATCTACAAGGATTTCCACAACCCTAGTTAAGGGGTTTTAGCCGCTCATGCTTGTGGAGTAATCAACAACATTCATGGTTGAAAGCATAAGATGAAATCATAATAATCACAAGTAAAAATCCAAAACTTTAACTAAATTAATCAACCAAAATCAATACAAGAGAATTCCAAGACCAAGATCAAATCTCAAAATTAAAATATGTTTGTATCAAGACTACATAAATTCTACTAAAAAGTACATAAGAGGTATTTATAGTACATGAGAAAACCCTAAAATTAATGTCCAGATGAAACAGGACAAAAAAGGATCGGGGGCCACTTATGTGTGTCCACATGTGGCCTGACCTTGGGTGTATGTTTCACATGCAACCTAAGGTTGGGCACATGTAGACACCTACATTGAAATTTTTGACTTCTGGCACTTACCTTACCCACATGTGGCCCACATGTGCTATATGCAGTCCATATGTTAATATAGGTAAGTGCTGGAAGTTCTTTTTCAGCTATTTTACTCTTGGGATCTTCAATTTTGGTACTTACCTTCTTCTTATACAGTCCACATGTGCTACATGTGGTCCACATATAGACATAGGTAAGTGTTAGGCCTTTTAATACTTGCAACCAAGCTTTGAATATCCAACTTTTATTACATGCTTTGGTCATCTACAATCTGAAAAGTATCAGGAATACACAAAATAGATTAAGTAAGTAGCTAGAAACACCATTTTTCTTTTTTTTTTTTCTCAAACTTAGCATCCAAAACCTAATTTCCTACAAAATATACCCAAAACATATTATATCTAACAAAACAACATAAGAAACTTGCATATTTTTCTTATTCTAAGCATCGATAGTGCAATATTTCTATAGCACATCACTAACTCCGCAACAACAAAGGTTAAAAGGACAGAAAAATATGCTTAAAAATAACGTCAGAAAAAGTGTTGGCTCTCAACAACGTCCTTTATGTACCAGAGTTGAGAAAAAACTTGATTTCTATATAACTTCTGACAAAAAATGGATTCAACTGTGTCTTTGTTTCTGATAAGGTTGTAATTAGCAAAGGAGAAGTGTATGCAGGAAAAGAATACTTGACCGAGAGCCTATTTAAGATGAATGTAATAATTCTTATGATCAATAAAAGTTCTATTTCTTCTTACTTGCGTGAGTCTAATGAATTGTGGCATGAATGATTAGGACATTTCAATTATAAAACTCTGCAAAAATTGATTAACTTAGATACTTTGCCAAACTTTGAGTGCAATAAATCAAAGTATCAAACGTGTGTGGAAGCAAAGTATGCTAAGCATCCGTATAAGTATGTAGAAAGAAATTCCAATCCCTTAGACTTAATCCACACAGACATTTGTGATATGAAGTCAACACCATTTTGCGGTGGAAAAAGTATTTTAGAACTTTTATGGATGATTTCACTAGGTACTGTTATGTCTAGTACCTAAATAGTAAGGATGAAGCAATAGACGCATTTAGGAAATATAAAATAGAAATTAAAAATTAGCTTGAGAAAAAGATCAAAAGGATAAGAAGTGATAGGGGTGGGGAGTATAAATCTCCTTTTGCAGAGATATGTGTAGAGACTGGAATTGCCCATCAAACTACTACCCGGTATTCACCTAAATATAATTGCAGAAAGAAAGAACCAAACCTTAAAGGAAATAATAAATGCCTTAATTAGAAGTTTAGGTTTACTGCAAAACTTGTGTGGGAAGCTATCCTTATAGCTAATCGAATACTCAATAGAGTACCTCATGTAAGACACTTTCAATTTCATATGAAAATACAAAGAAAGAAAACCCAACTTGAAATATTTCAAAGTGTGAGGGTGTCTATCTAAAGTTCAAGTTCCTATGCCTAAAAGGGTAAAGATAGGACCTAATACTGTTGACTGCGTGTTCATTGGATATGCTACAAGAAGTAAAGTATCTAGGTTTTTGGTTCATTGATCTGAATATACAAATATCAAGGAAAATACGGTAGTTGAATCAGATAATGCTGAGTACTTTAAACACATTTATTCATAAAAACCTAGGCATGAGCTATCTAATAGAGGGTATAATCAACCTCGAGATGAACCAAGAGAGAATGTACATAACAACGAGAATCTAAGGCATGGTAAACGTCAAAGGACATCAACTTCCTTTGGATCAGATTTTGTGATATTTCTTCATGAAAATAAGCCTCAAATGTGTAAAGAAGCATTGTCTTCTATGGATGCATCCTTTTGTAAAGAGGCAGTCAGTAGTGAGATTGATTCAATCTTGAGCAAACATACTTGGGAATTGGTTGATCTTCCTCTAAGGAATAAAACTTTAGGTTCTAAATGGATCTTCAAAAGAAAAATAAAAACGGATGGTACTATTGACAAACACAAGGAAAGACTTGTAGTGAAAGGAGTTAAACCAAAAAAAGGCCTTGACTATTTTGATATATACTTCTTTGTAACAAGGATAACGTCAATTTGGATTTTAGTTTCCTTGGCGACTGTATATGATCTTAAAATCTATCAAATGGGTGTGAAAACAACATTCCTAAATGAAGAATTGGAGAAATAAATTTACATGGAACAACTCGAGGGTTTTATGGATCTTGGTAAAGAAAAAAAGGTGCACAAACTTATTAAGTCACTTTATGAACTAAAACAAGCACCCAAATAGTGTCATGCAAAGTTTGACCAAATTCTGTTGAAAAACGACTTTAAGACAAACAAATGTGATAAATGTGTTTCCATTAAAGACGCACCAAATCACAAAGTCATTGTTTGTTTATATGTGGATGGCATGTTTCTCATCAGTAGAAACATTTCTGACATATATGCTACGAAATGAATGCTTGAGAGAAAGTATGATATGAAAGACCTGGGAGTTGCAGATGTGATCTTGGGGATAAGAATCCATAAAACTCCATAAGGGTTGACATTGTCACCGTCTTATTATATTGAAAAGGTACTTAAAAAATTTATATATTTGGATTTTGGTATTTTCAAGACTTCATTAGACGTGAGCTTTGCACTTCAAAAGAATGAAGGTGAAAATGACTCACAGTTGGACTATGCAAGATTGTTGGGAATAATACAAGATCAGATATAGCATGTACTATTATTAAATTAATTGTATACACGATTAATCCCAATCAAACTTGTTGGATGGAAATGAAAAGAGTTTTGGAGTATCTAAAACATATTCAAAACTATGCTTTGCATTATAACAAATATTCAACGGTAATTGAAAGAGATAGTGATGCAAACTGTTTCACCGGATAAAATAAAGTAAAATCCATGAGTAGATAGGTATTGTGTGATGAATAAAACCGTGGGAACCAAAAATGGTAAATGACTGATTATGTGACTTTTGTTGTCTAGGTGTACATTAAAGTTTGATAGTTCAAAGATATTAAATCTACCTATTAATCGAGTGCATCCGATGCATGTTCACTGTAAAAAGTTCAAAGGAAAACCTACTTATCCAGATGCAATTAGTCTTTGCTCATTGATCACACACTTGTTCGTAAATATTTTTTAAAAAATTGCCACTCCCCATTCATGTGAGGTATTATTGGGTTTTTAAGATGTGTGAATAGAAAATGAATAGGTAATTTTTCAAAAAGACACCAAAAGAAAGGATGCAATTTTATTAGGTACCTTTTCAAATTGAATTATTATGATCTTTACAATGGGTTATGACTTTTCCAAAGATTCGCATTTTTTTTAAAAAGTTGTACCTCTATGAAGGGGTTCACCTTTCTGAGTTATTGCTTTTCTTTATGAAGCAACACCTTGATGGCTATAAATGCCTGAATTTTTTCTCGGGTAAAGATAATTTTTTAAGTTGAAATTAGAACAATCTTCTTCTTCTAAAAACTCTCATGTGATCATTAAATTTTTGAGTGCGTTCGAAGTTTCTAAAAATTTGAGGTATCGCTATTTGCAGAAAGAGAATTATTTTATCCTAGGAAGAAAAATTTTATAACCTTGGGTACTTGAAGGGAATAAATTTCTTAAGGACACACCATGCATTCTGTGGATCTGATTCTATAATTTTTTGCTTCATCTTCTTTCTTAAAATTGATAAGCACTTTATTTTGATTGTTCATTTTATTATTCATTTGAACCTGTATTTGAAGTTATTGTAACTTCATTGTAGTTCTTGAAAGTTTTTCTTGAACTTAGTATTGAAGTTTGGGTTGAAAAATATAGATTTTTTTACCCGGAATAAGAAAACTTTCCATTAATCTTGACCATACCTTCCAAAATGAAAAAGATCTAAACTCACCAACTTCTAACTCTAGAGATGATGGGCACTATGAACCTATATATAACAATGTTTTAATATATTTGAAGTACTAAGAATAACATTTACTTCTTATTCTGTAGTTATATTTCTTTAAATTAGTTAAAAGATATTAACTCTACTCACCAGTTTTTATAACCAGAATCCAGATATAGAAATCGTACTAAAAGTTTACAGTTCAAGCCTATAAAGTTTCATGAATTCAGAATTGAAGAATACATATTTTCCTACCAAACAATAGCTATGTGTACAACATACCAATTGAAATTTTTATATATTATGTTCTCTAAAATGGAAAGAATAAAAGAAGGTAAAAAGAGTGTTATTTAATGAAGATTGAAGAGAGACCTTGAGGAAAATTGTACCGATTGTTGAGTTGTGTATGTTTGTATAGAACAGACAATAAACTAACCTTGCACTGATGACCAGCTAAGTCAAGAATATTGGTGGTTATCCCACTACTGTCCCTAGGTGATTCAAATCCTCAAAAAGTTTCACTTGTTATTAAATAAATCAAGAGATCAAGGCTATCTCAGATAAGAGTACATAGTTATAAATTGAAGAGTACTTAGCATAAAGGAGAGACGAGAAGAAAGAACAGGAAGTAAGGGACATATATTTAAATGAACAAAGTATGTGACTTTTGAGTTTTATTTAATCGGAAACATTAGCTGCTTTTGGGGTTTGCTGAACCAAAGAACTAAGGGATTGTTGAGTTTTATATATGTAAATAATTGAATTTGTAATTTTAAAATGGCAAGAAACTTAGAACAAATATAAATAATCTTTCTTGTCACAGATAGCGCCACACCACCAAGACTATATCCTCTTTTTTATTGATATATATATATATATATATATATATATATAGGTAGTTTATAGAGCTAATAACCTCTAATTGTCAGTTACAAAATATTAAATGTATGTTCTTGCAAATAGCTAAGCATGAAGTAGATGAATATAATACCTCAAGGTAAGTGAGCTATAAAAGTTTATAGAATGACCTTTGTAGGCTATAGTAAATTAAGAAATATGATATCAATATAATTAGATTGTGAATATAGAAAGAGGGGGAGCAACGGAAAAGGGAAACTCAAAACGCTGTAGATGGAGGCAAGGCAGGGAGCTGCGAATTTACTTAATTTTATTAGGTTGCCAAAGCAGCATTTTTTTTCATGGTTTGCTGAAGCAAAGTTCTTTTCCTATGTGGAGTTTTTTAAAAGAGAGTTAAAAAAGAATAAGTCAAAAGATGAATAAAATTTCTATATTTAAAATATGCCACATCACTGGGTCTACGAACCTCTTTTTTATATATACACTAGTGAATTGATTTGCACGATTATAAAACTCTAATTGAATTTATGAAGTATTTTTTAATTATTCAATAATAATAAAAAATTAGTTCTCATAATTAAATCGATGAGATATTATGTTCTAAAGAACTTTATTATTATCACTTAATTTTATTATTGTTTCCATGTTTAAAAAATAATTATGGACATTAATCTCTCAGATAAGCATGAATTTTATATTGGGTAAAACATCGTTTAAGATATTCTTTTTCTTTTTATTATTTTAGTTTGCTGGTTTAAATTTGTTTACATTGATGTTTGCATAAATTTTCAAACATAATTTTTCTTTATTAAATTAATATGTTAAGTATCTACCTGATTTTTCTTCTCTACCTTTTCAAGAGTAACATTTATTTTTAACCGTATATTTCTTTATAACCCACAACTTTTGTTTTGTTGAAAAGGAGATTTTATTTAATACTAATATGCATCATACAGAGCTGTGTCAAAGACTGCACTATAGAGTCTTTATAGTCACTAGTAATATTACCAAAATTAGATAATATGAGTTCACTCGACCATGTAAATAGCAAGTCTATCCGTAGCTCTATTAGAGGACCACCCTTTATGGCACAACTGCAGGCTCCCCAACATCTGAAGAAGATCCCTATACAAATAAATAAGATTTGTGTCAGATACAGGTTAATTAGTGCATAGTGAAGCTAGTAGCATAGAGTCTGTGGCAATAATCAATTGTAATAATTCATCCGCAAAGCTATTGATAAACCAAAATAAAGGGCAATAATTTCAAATTCTAATGGAGATTTTATGCTAATTCGTGCATGAAAGACTTTTATATAGTTACCCTTATTATAACTAAATAAACCTCCCACTCACTTTCTCCTAGTCTTATATTCAAAGGAGCCGTCAATATTAAGATTTCATTCTTCCGCAGGGGGAGCTAGGTATGTGTGTGTTTTGTTCTAGAGGGACCTTGGTTATTTGATAGTAGTTGAAATACTAAAGATCTATTAAAGGAAAGGTTGATTGGTATTAGTTTTTTCCTATTGTTAAAAAAATCATCATTTCTTGTTAGCCAAATGTTCCAAAGGTAGAAAGGAAAGATATCACCCCAAAGCATGTAGGTTCCTATGTGGATTTTCTTTATTTTCCTAATTCTGTTGAGCCAAACATCAAGAGAATGGTCCTTCAAAGGCTCCATGACCGCAGACAAATTATTGTTGTGCCAGAACTAGAGGGCCATAGGACATTCCCTAAATATGTGATCAATGATTTTGGGTTTGCTGCAAATTTTATAGCTAGGATCTACATCAATACCTATGTGGTTCAAAAACTGCTTAGTAGGAAGCCTATTATAATAGCATAGCCAAATGAAAAACTTAATTTTATTGGGGCACCTTAATTTCCAGATCCATTTATAATTTATGTTAGCATCACAGTCTTTGAAGCTCTTTTGTAGTAAGTGTTGGTAAGCTAAGGATGTTGAAAAATGATTACTTGGGGCTAAGTACCATCATAACTTATCACTTAGGTTGCATTGTTGCAGAATAAGGGTTATCGCAATTGTGTCAACTATGTTCTTTGGGAGGTTATAACTTATGATATTTAGATCCCATCCCGCATTTTTTATTATAGATTCCACAGTTAAGTCTTTCTCTCCCTTGCTGAAAATAGTATGGATTAGGTTCTCTAAGGGAGCTTTGAAAGACGACCACAAGTCTTTTCAAATTTTAATTTTTTTTCATTGCCTAGATCCCAATTCGAACACTCTCTACAAATATCCCATCCTTCTATAAAAATTTTCCAAATACTTTGACTATTTTTGAGACTATGATGAGTTTCGCCAAGTCTTCTATGTTTAGTTTATTTGGCTAATAGGATGGAATCCCAAATCGAGTTTGGTTTAATGAAAACCAAACCCTCCCAAAGACTTGATCATAAATATAAGAATTATTATCCATTTTTAAAGAAACTATCCTATTCTTTCTTCTTCTAATGAGAGTTGAAGTGTGGAGAAATTTAGTGTTAGCATCACCCTCATTCAACCAAGTTATCCTCAAGTTTAGTTTCCAGTTATCCTCCTCCATCCTAATGATATTATTAAATTCCTTTATAAGATCCCTTTCTACGTTGTGAAGAAAAGAGCTATGGTGATAGTATGGGAAATTTTGAATCCCGTATATTCTACAAAGGATCTTGTCTTTTTTTTTAAAGATATTCCCTATGTTTTTGTATGCCCATGCAGAAGATTCTTTTTCAAAACTAGCTATTAATTTAACTAGGGTAGGGTTATTACTCCATACATGGGATACAATGTTAATGAAGTTCGGGTGTGTTATCTATATTCTTTCAAATTTGAACAATCACTTTTAGAGATTTGGGTCATCCTTGAATAGGGTTAGAAGTAGGGGCAGTTATTAGAATAGGTAAGAGGAAGGTGGATGATGTGAGCATCCAAGTACTAAACAAGACAATCATTAGTAGCAAGAAATCCATCTAGTCTTTCAAAAATTAAAGCATTACAACTCTTGAACCTCTTATTTAGCCAAGTATATTTACTACCTTTCTAACCCATATCTATAAATTCGCAGTAGTTATCATAAGATGAAATTTGGCAGAGCGAGCTCTATTAATTAACTTACCACTTTTATTTTCGAAGTTGGATAATAGCTCATTGAAATCACCTCCTATTAACCACTTACCTTGGAAGATGTCTTTGATATATTTGAGATTTTACCAAAGCATCCTGAGTTTGTTAATGTATGTACTAGCATATATACAACTAAATAGCCAAGTATCATTATTTTGTCTTACCTTAGCAATAGCATAAATTTCTTGGTATGTGGTAGCAATGTTATCCAGTTCTAGGAGAGATCATCCTACATGACAGCCAGTCTACCTGTATTTGTAACTGCTAGCACATCAATGATCCTATTAAAAGAAAACTCATTGGAAGCAGTTGGTTGTCTTACATCTTATTTTCTAGATAGGTGACAAGAAGACACTTTTTCTAGTCCACCTAAGACCTAAAGTTCCTTCTAAAGTCTAGACCATTGTCCCCCTTACAGTTCTATATTATTAAGTTCATGAATCTATTCCATTGTGGTGGGTTGATTAGTGAGATTACCCTTGAGGAATTTGTCAAGGGTAAAGTTAGTTCGTCACCATTGTGTTCATGAACAGGACATAGTTCCCCACTTGGGGATTGAAGGGCCGTCAGATATCTAGTGAGGTCTTTATTAGGTTCTTCCGGTAGATAAGAATGAATTTCTTGGTGTACTTGTCGTTGAATACCATTACTTTTATATCCTTTAGCATAGTTATTTTGATTTTTATTTCTCGTATTATCTTTAAAGCATCCTCTATTTCCTAAGTAGAGGTACTCCATGGACTTGGACGAGTTAAGATGGTATTGGGAGGTACCTGGGAGAACGATGCTACATTGTTTGCTTACAGGACTGGTTGATTCTCTAGCGGTCCAACTGGGCTCAGCTAGTTTTGCACTGGTTCTTCTCCCATCATCATCCTTTACAACCCTTGTATCTTCCAATGATAGTATAGAGGGTCTATATCCTTGAAGTTGTAGTAGTTTAGGAACTTTGATAGAGATGTTAGAACCATTTGAGACTGAAGGATCAACGGTACTGGCAGTGTTGGGGTTTCCCATATCGAGATAAGAAAGAAAGGGATGGTTGGAATTAAGAAGTTCATTGGAGCTTGGAGAACTATCGACATCCATACATGGTTTTTGTACAGCTCCATCACTCTTCTCATCCCCTCTGAAGCTAGGTGAGCTAGAAGCTTCAAAGTTCTGATGACAAATATGACTTCCCTTTCTTCCATATATGCATGCATTGTAAAAGCTTGTCCTTACAGAGCCATCTCCACCCATAATGCTGGGCTGGGATTCAGTGGGGCTACCAGCATGGTATATATTAGTGTTGAGCCCTCCGGTAGCCCAGGGACTAGATATAGATAGATTGGAGGGAGGTAGATCTAAGTTGAATATAAGTTTAGTAGGTCCATTGTTTGGCTTATGTGAGAGTCTCTTCGGGTATTTCATCGGTGAATAGTTTGCCTTGGATGTCTAGGTATTTTGGTTATTTATAAAGGATTTAGTAGTTATGTAGTTGATATTAGGTAATGGGACAATGTTTATTTTGGTTTTTGATTGTCCGAGGATATTACAAGTTGAGTATTGCGGATAATTTGTGGGGCTATTTCCTAAATCTAGTGTAGAAGTTCTTAAGATTTCATTACCGTTTTAGTATCATTTAATAGGTATGCTCGCTTAAAGTGAGATTTTGGCTTATATTATTTGTAGTTGAGGGATTGTCTGCTTGTGAATTTAGATAATGTGGCATAGTATTATTGGTACCTTGGGTGGTAGCCTATGGACATGACGTGTCCTTTCTCTCTAAGCTTCCTCTAGGGGTCAATGTAGGCCCTTTATTAGAGATGGGGTCATTCACTGTCCCCCTTTTGGAGGGTAAAGTTGTAAATTTAGTTGCCTGGCTTTCTATCTTGCCATTTATGAAGTCACACTTTCCATTCGTGGTTAGGTCAGCATTCAATTTTGACTTAGGGTTAGAGGTGGTGGAGATGCTGTTGTGAGCATTTTTATCCATATTTATATTGTTGCCGACCAAGTGGTTTCCCTCTTTAGTAGTGAGTGGGTTATAAGAATCTTTGTTTATAACTACAAACTTGTACGCATGTTGATCAACTAACTTACCTGTAGTTGCGATGGCCATTTTGGAGGTAAAGTCATTTGTTAGAGCATGGTGGGGCATACCTTTCCTCCTAGCTTTGGGGGACTCTTAGTGCTTTGACCTTTGTCTTTGGACTGTGATGTTGCCTTGAATTTGTTTTTCATGGGAGTTTTTTGAAATTGACTACTTGCCAGTCCTCTTTAATGGTTTCAACTTGCCGCAGTTATACTATTGACGTCGTGTTTGTAGTTTTCTCCAAAAGGGTAATTATTGAGACTATTTGGTGAACTTGACAATTCCCATTCATGTGTCCTATCATATCACATTTTGTACAAAAGATATCAGCACCCTCATAGACTATAAGTTGTCTTAATCTTCTGAAGTAGATGTGATTTTTAATTGGAATTCCCGAAGGAACTTCAATACATATTCAAGCATATCGACCTCTAAGTGTAGATAAGGTACATATGTTTGTTTTAACTAATTCCCTAATTTTCTACCAATCTTTGATAGAATTGAGTGATCTTAGAATTTCATCGGGAGTTTCGGTAGGCATATCCATATTACTGATACAGTTTCATTTACCTCGGATGCGATGAAGTTTGGGTGCCACTTTCTAACAGATAGGAAAGTACCATTGATAAACCAAGGAACTTTAAGGAGTGCTATTTGCCTATTCTCCTCTTTATGAAATTTGACTATAAAGTAGTCATTGCCAAGATCAATGAGGATTAATTCCTCCGTTGGTCATCATAATACTGATAGATGATTCTTTTGATAAGCATGGTTTACCTTTTTCCTCGTTAATTTGATTATGTAATACCCCATATTTCTCTAGCTTAATTTAAATCTCACTACATGAGTAATCCGATATAAAATTTTTATAATACTCAGTATTTTTCAGTTTAGAGATTACCATTGCGTAGGAAACTCAGTCAACTTTCCAATAATATAAAGTTTGCCCACGTCCGATACCCGGGCGAAGAGTTAGGGCCTTTTTTGTAAAGCAGTGTGCCAAAGTAGGCCTCACCGTATCGCGGAGAAATGCCAATTGGCAATTGTCACTTTCTAGTGTTCCATTACGATCATGGCGCATTGTACCAAGTAGCATTTTTAGAATTTTCATTTTCCAGTGTGGTAAAGCGAATGTACCGCATCGCGCCAAGGACCAACTTTATGTTTAGTAAGGCACCACGATAGCGTCGCTCGCGCCACCAGTTCAGTTCATAATTGTCAATTTCTAGTGACCCGGGGCGATAGCATCGCGTCGTGCCAAGGGCCCAAATCGGGTTTTTCAGTGAAGAAATTTTTTAAATCTTCCTAGGGGTAATTAGGTCTTTTTCCACTACCCTAATCAATGTAAACACGAAATTAAACCCCTAAATAACCCATTATCTCTTTATTTACTCACTTTTGTCAAGATTAAGAACACTCTCTCAAAAGGGCAAAACCCTAGATTCAAGACATCAAGAACAACCTCAAGAATTTCTCCAAGAACCTTCAAGAACTAATATTCCGAGGTATGTTAGGTTTTCATTCATGGGTTTCTTTCACCCATGAAGTTCAAGAACCTTTTTTTAAAACTTACACGATCTTAGATTTATGAATTTCATCCTTGAAATTGATTCTATTCAAGTTCATGATAGTAATTGGGTTTTAATTCATGATTAATTATAAGTTTCCATAAAATTAAAATAGTCTATGTGATTAATTATATGAATCGCATACCAAACCCTTGAATTTACAATTGAGTATTATATTCATAATGTTCATGTGTTGGCCATTATCATGTAAAATAATCCATGCCCCCTAGGTTTTTGCTAAAATTCCTATGTGAAGTAAATAGTGGAATCACGACATGTCATTATGTGGTCCCAATCATGTACAAGTTTATGCCCTACAAGTGTTTGATAAAATGTCTCTATGAATGAATTATGAACAAGTGGACATTGTTATGCTTTTCAAGATCATGTTATGCTTTACTTTCACGCTATCGAGTCCTGGGGGTATCTAATACACGAAAAATCTAGCTGCTTACCTAGAGCTATAGTAGTTACAAAATAGTCTCAGTAGTGTCATGATCAGTATCACTCTCAGTCAGTTACAGAACTCAGTAAACTCAGTCAGTTACAAAAGCCAGTGAAACTCAGTATCAGTCTAGCTCATCGCAGTATAGTTAGTTCAGTGTCTTTTTCGTTAGTAGTAGGAATCAGTACCAAGTGAACCCAAGGATGGGGGATCACCTGCCAGTAGAGGGTGTGATCCTATGAAGCATTCCTTGCATTCTAGAACTACATAGCCAGTGTAGGTTGAGACATTAACCTTCCAGTTGAGGCTTGATGAGGTGTTTAACCTGTCAGTTGAGGGTTCCACATTCTCATTAGAGTACCTGCCAGATGAGGGTAACTCTTTAACTTGTCTTTACCCGTGGCACGGTACTGATACCCTTCCAACTGAGGTTGCAGGTTGGACCCCAGTTATCTTATTTTCAGCATGTCGGTTAGATGATTACCTCCAACAGTTTCAGTTTCAGTCTCAATATAGAACTCAGTTCAGTTCTACAGAATCAGGACCGTCAGACATAGTCACTCAATTATTGGTAATTTAGTTATTAGTAATCTCAGATATTAGTTACTCAGTATCCAAAACCAATTCTCAGCTTCGGTAAAAGCTCAGATACAGTATACACACATATGAACAGTATTGCATACTCAGTATTTTACAGTAGTTTCAGTTAACCATGTGTTCATACTCAGTTATTCCATATCATTCAGTCAGTTATTGTTCATGCATATGAACACTTGCATTCACCCTTACCTCATCTAGCATACCCGTACATTCCACGTATTGACACATACTCTTTCTTTGTGCTGTGATTTCTTTGTGACACATCCCAACCGCACACACACAGATTCAGATTCAGCCAGTAGTGTCAGATTTAGTAGTGAGTCCTCATCTATCGAGGATATATTTTATTTCAGTATTTTAGTAGTTGGAGTGAGTTGGGGGCTTGTCCCATCAACTCTATTTTTAGACAGTTCAGTTAGAGGCTTTCTAGACTAGACTTTCAGACAGTATTCAATTTTGCAAATTATTATTACAATTTATATTCTTTACCAGTATTTCAGATTTTTAATCTTATGGAATTTTTCAGCCTATTTTTCTATATTATTTCAGTATTATTATTCAATGCTCACAATAGATATCTGTCATAGGTTTGCTTGTGATCCTTCGGAGTCGTAAGCACCGTGTAGTATTCGAGGTACAGTCTTGGGGTATTACAAACTTGGTATTAGAGCCTAAGGTTCGAAAGCATCCTAGGAAGTCTGAAAGCCGCGTCTAGTATAGTCTTATGCATGGGTGTGTAGTGCCCCACACTTATAGGCAAGAGGCTATGTGATATTTTTAGGAAAAGTTTCCCTTCTTTCAGTATTTATGTCATGCAAATGAGCATGAGCCCAAGTTAAAATCTCAGTCTAATCCTTTCTTACTTCTATTTCTAGAACATGCCTACAAAAAAGAACAACAGAAGAAGAATAGGAAATAGGTTAGCACCTCAGCACATTCAGGAAGATCTCCTAGATGAACATGTCTCCTATGCAGAATTCAGAGCTGCGTTCACCACCCTAGCAAATTCAGTAGCAGCTCAGAATGAACGACTAGCTACTATTCAGGCTAACCCAATGGCCAATACTACTGCAGCTAGGATTTAGGACTTCACTCAAATGAATCCTTTCCTATTCTCATGATTTGAGTCTGAAGGGAATCCGCAAGAGTTTCTTGATCAGGTTCAGAAAGTTAGAGATATCATAGAAGTAACTTTCAGTAAGAGTGCTAGTTAGCCTCTTATGAGCTACAAGATATGGTTCATACGTGGTTTAAGCAGTGAAAGGTACACAGGGGCACAAATGCAGATCCTAATAGAGTAGGAAGAATTTGCTACTGCTTTTCTAGATAGATTCTTTCCCTTTAGAGCCGAGAGAAGCCAAGTTGTTAGAGTTCATCAATCCCAGGCAAGATAATATGAGTGTGAAAGAGTATTACCCTAAGTTTACTTAGTTATCCAGTTATGCTCCCCATGTAATAGCAGACAATAGGTCCAGAATGAGCAAGTTCATGTCAGGGGTGTCAGAGAGTGTGGTTAAAGAGTGCAGAACTATGATGTTAATAAATAAGATGGACATATCTAGGCTTATGGTCCATGCTCAACAAATATAAGAGGCTAATACTAAGGAGGGAGAGGGAGAGAACAAGAGGGCTAGAACAGGTAGCTTTAATTTCACTTAGCTTAAGTCAAAAGACGGTAATTGTTCCCAGTTTTATCCAAAGTCTTCAGTTCTAGCTCCATCTCAGCTAGTGATCCAGTCCCTAAGTTTGGAAATGGTATAAAAGATAGGGTTCCAGGCTCTAAATCTCAAGGTAGTGTCAGCAGTGCTCGGATAAATCCTCTTTGTTAGAAATGTGGCAAAAACTATCAAGGTGTCTGCAGAGATGGCAGTGATATTTGTTTTGGGTGTTTCAATCTAGGCTATAGAATTAGAGATTGTCCTCAGTCAGGTTCTTAAGGTCAGTATAATCATCCCCCAGCTCAGTTCGATCATCGAAATCAGCAGGGGGCCGCTTTCAGTGCCACCAATGGGCAACGCCCAAACAGGCTTTATGCACTTCAGTTTCTATAAGATCAGGAAAATTATCCTAACGTGGTCACTAGTACATTACAAATATTTTATATACATGTTTATTCTTTGCTAGATCCAGGAGTTTCTTTGTCTTTTGTAACTCCTTAGATAGCTTTTAACAATGGAGTTAGTCCCAAAATTCTAGCAGAGCCTTTCTCAGTCTCTACCTCAGTGGGTAAGTCTATCATAGCTCGGTGGGTATATAGGAACTATCTGGTTATTATATCTCAAAGGGTCACTTCAGTAGACCTTGTAGAGCTAGAGATGATAGATTTTAATATCATTTTCAGCATAGATTGGCTCCATTCATTCTATGCCTTAGTTGATTGTAGAAACAAAATTGTTCATTTCTAGTTTCCAAATAAACCAGTCCTTGAATAGAGGGGTAATACTACAGCGCTTAAGGGTCAGTTAATTTCATACCTTCGAGCAAGAAAAATAATATCTAAGGGATATGTCTATCATCTTATGCAAGTGAAAGACTCTAGTTCAAAAACTCCTAGTCTTGAGTCAGTTCCAATAGTAAATGAATTCTCAGATGTGTTTCTTAAAGATCTTCCTGGAGTTTCTTCCATAAGGGAAATTGACTTTGGAATAAACCTTCTTCCAGATACTCAGCCTATATCTATTTTTCCATATAAAATGGCACCCACAGAACTCAAAGAATTGAAAGAACAGTTAAAGGACCTTTTAGATAAGGGGTTCATCAGACCCAACTTTCCCCATAGGGCACACCAGTCTTGTTCGTGCGTAAGAAAGATAGTTATCTCAGAATGTGTATAACCTACCGTCAGTTGATCAAAGTCACAGTCAAGAATAAATACCTACTTTCTAGAATCGATGACTTATTTGACCAACTTCAGGGCACCAGTTACTTTTCTAAGATAGACCTTAGATCAGCATATCATCATCTCAGAGTCAGATGATATGACATTTCAAAAATAGCTTTTAGAACTCGGTATGATCACTTCGAATTTCTAGTCATGGCCTTTGGTCTTACAAATACCCCCGCAAATTTTATGAACTTAATGAATCACGTGTTTAAGAAGTACTTTGACATGTTCGTTATAGTCTACATTGATGACATTTTTGTCTACTCTTATAGCGAGAATAATTAAGCAAATTACCTCAGAATCATACTTCAGACTTTCAGAGTCCATCAGTTGTTCGCCAAATTCAGTAAGTGCGAATTTTGGATAAGGTCAGTATCATTTATTGGTCATATTATTTTTGGTGATATCATTAGAGTTGATCCTCAAAAGACCGAGGTAGTAAGAAACTAGTCTAGACCTATCTCTCCGTTAGATATCAGGAGTTTCTTAGGTTTAGCTGGCTATTACTAATGGTTTGTTGAAGGGTTTTTATCTATTGCATCCCCCATGTCCAGATTGACTCAGAAGAAAGTCAAGTCTCAGTAGTCAGATTCTTATGAGAAGAGTTTTCAGGAGTTGAAGACTCGACTCACGTCAACCCCAGTTTTGACTCTACTAGATGGTTCAAATGGGTTTGTTGTGTACTATGATGTATTCAGAGTAGGTTTGGGTTATGCTCTCATAGAGAGAGGTATAGTCATAGCCTATTCGTCTAGACAAATTAAGCCCCATGAGAAGAATTACCCTACCCATGATCTTGAATTAGAAGTTGTAGTGTTTGCCTTAAAGATTTGAAGGCACTATTTGTATGGGGTACATGTTGATGTGTTCACAGACCATAAAAGATTGCAGTATGTCTTTTCTCAGAAAGATTTGAATTTGAGTCAGAGAAGGTGGTTAGAGTTATTGAAAGATTATGATATGAGTGTTCCGTATCATCCAGGAAAGGCCAATGTAGTAGAAGATGCTCTCAGTAGATTATCTATGGGTAGTGTTGCTCATGTTGAGGATTGTAAGAAGAAGTTAGATCAGAAAGTTCATCAGCTTGCTCTACTAGGTGTCCGCTTAGTTGATTCAGCAGAGGGTAGTGTTTGGGTGAAGAATAGTTCAGAATTATCTCTGGTTTTTGAAGTGAAAGAGAAGCAGGATAGAGATCCCAGTCTTGTAAAGTTGAAAGAGTCCATCAAAGATCATAAAGTAGAGATTTTCTCCTAAGGGCGAGATGCGGGGTTGCATTGCTAGGGTCAGCTATGTGTGTTAGGTATAGATGACTTAAGGCAACAAATTCTTGCAGAAGCACATGGTGCGAGTTACTCGATCCATCCAAGGGCCACTAAGATGTACCACGATTTATGAGAGATCTATTGGTGGAGTGGGATAAAGAAATATATCACAGAGTTTGTAGCTAAGTGCTCTATGTGTCAGTACGTTAAGATTGAGCACCAGAAATCTAGTGGGTCCATGTAGGAGTTTAATATTCCCACATGGAAATAGGAAGAAGTGAACATGGACTTTGTGACGGGTTAGCCTCGTACTTGTCGTTGGCATTATTCTATTTGGGTCATTGTAGATAGGATGACCAAATCAATCCATTTCTTGTTAGTTCATACTTCCTATTTAGCCGAGGACTATGCCAAACTCTATATCAAAGTGTTGGTCAGGTTACATGGAGTCCCAATATCCATTATCTCAGATAGAGGTACCCAGTTTACCTTTCACTTCTGGAAAGAATTCCAAAAGGGTCTTGGTACCTAAGTTCACCTCAGTACAACCTTTCACCCTTAGACAGATGGTCAAGCAGAAAGGACCATTTAGACTCTAGAAGATATGTTAAGAGCATGCGTGGTCGATTTTAAAGGTAGTTGGGATGACCACTTACCTTTGATTGAATTTGCATATAATAACAACTATTATTCCAGTATTCAGATGGCTCCATTTGAGGCTCTTTATGGTAGGAGATGTAGATCTCCAATTGGTTGGTTCAAGGTTGGTGAGGCCACAGTAGTAGGGCCAGACTTAGAGTTTGATACCTTGGAAAAGGTTCAGTTAATCAGAGAAAGGCTTAGAGCAGCTCAGAGCCGATAGAAATTATATACAGATGTAAGGAGAAAGGATCTCGAGTTTGAGATTGGTGATTTTGTGTTCTTAAAAATCTCTCCCATAAAGGTAGTGAAGAGGTTCGATAAGAAGGGAAGCTCAGTCCCCGATATATCGGTCCTTACAGAATTCTCAGTCATTTTGGAAAGGTAGCTTATGAGCTTGAGTTACCTTCAGATCAAGCTTCCGTACACCCAATGTTCCACGTCTCCTTGCTAAAGAAATGCATTGGTGACACAACAGTCATAGTTCCCTTAGAGGGCATAGAAATTCATAATGATCTCTCTTTCAAAGAGGTTCCAGTCCAAATCCTCGATCATCAAATTTGCAAATTGAGGAACAAAGAAGTTCTCTTAGTTAAAGTTCTTTGGTGGAATCAGACTGTTGAGGAAGCTACTTGGGAAGAAGAAGCTGATATATGGACCAAGTATCCTCACGTCTTCTCCGCAAACTCAGATTCAACTTAACATAACAGTCTTCCTTGGATTTACTCAGTTTCATATTCAGTTATAATTACAATCTTGGTATCAGTTACTATTGCATATTCAGTCATGCATTCATGAATCAATTCAGTCATGTACTCATACATCAGATATGCATATTAAGTATGAAACTCAGCTTAGTAGTAGCTTCAGTCATGTATTCTATGCATCAGATATGCATGTTCATTGTGTAAACTCAATCTACCAGAGTTCTTCAGCTTAATCAGTCACATTCGAGGACGAATGTTCCCAAGGAGGAGATATTGTAATACCCCATATTTCCCTAGCTTAATTTAACTTGTAGTACATAAGTAATCCTATATTAAAATTATATAATACTCAGTATTTTTCAGTTTAGAGCTTACCATTGCATAGGAAACTTAGTCATCTTTCCAACGATATAAAGTTTGCCTAACTTCAATACCCGAGCGAAGAGTTAGGGCTATTTTTATAAAGTAGTGTGCCAAAGTAGGCCTCACCGCATCGCGGAGACATGCCAATTGGCAATTGTCACTTTCCAGTGTTCCATCACGATCATGGCACGTCACGCCAAGTAAAATTTTAGAATTTTGATTTTCCAATGTGTCAACGCGAATGTACCGCATCGCGCCAAAGACCAACTTTATGTTCAGTAAGGCACCGCTATGGTGCCGTATCGCATCCTAGTCAAGTTCCCAATGATCAATTTCCAGTGACACGGCGTGATAGCGTCGCATCGCGCCAAAGGTCCAAATTAGGTTTTTCCGTGATGGATTTTTTTTAATTTTGATAGGGATAATTGGATTTTTTTCCATGGCCCTAATCAGTCTAAACACAAAATTAAATCCCTAAATAACCCATTATCTCATTATTTACTCACTTTTCTCAAGATTAAAAATATTCTCTCTCAAAAGAAAAAACCCTAGCTTTAAGAAATCAAGAACAACCTCAAGAATTTCTCCAAGAACCTTCAAGAATTAATATTCCAAGGTATGTTAGGTGTTCATTCATGGGTTCCTTTCACCCATAAAGTTCAAGAACCCTTTTTTTAAAACTTACAAGATCTTAGATTTATGAATTTCATGCTTGAAATTGATTTAATTCATGTTGATGATAGTGATTGGTTTTCAATTCATGATTAATTATAAGTTTCCATGAAATTAAAATAGTTTATGTGATTAATTATATGAATCGTATGCTAAATCCTTGAATTTACAATTGAGTATTATATTCATGATGTTTATGTATTGGCCATTATCATGTAAAATATTTTATGCTCCCCAAGTGTTTGCTAAAATTCCTATGTGAAGTAAATAGTGGAATCATGACATGTCATTATGTGGTTCCAATCATGTATAAGTTTATGCTATACAGGTGTTTGATAAAATGCCTTTATGAATGAATTATGAACAAATGGACATTGTTATGCTTTTCAAGATCATTCTATGCTTTACTTTCATGCTATCGTGTCCTGGGGGTATCTAATACATGAAAAATCTGGTTGTTTACCTAGAGCTACAGTAGTTATAGAATAGTATCAATAGTATCACGATTAGTAGCACTCTCATTCAGTTACAGAACTCAGTAAACTCAGTCAGTTATAGAACCCAGTAAAACTCAGTATCAGTATCAGTCTAGTTCATCTCAGTATAGTTAGTTCAGTGTCCTTTTCGTTAGTAGTAGGAATCAGCACCAAGTGAACCCAAGGATGGGGGTTCACCTGCCAGTAGAGGGTGTGATCCTTAGAAGCAGTTCTTGCATTCTAGAACTACGTAGCCAGCGTAGGTTTAGACATCAACCTTCCAGTTGAGGGTTGATGAGGTGTTTAACCTGGCAGTTGAGGGTTATACCATTCTCATTAGTGTACTTTCCAGATGAGGGTAACTCTTTAAGTTGTCTTTACCTGTGGTACGATACTGACACCCTTCCAATTGGGGTTACAGGTTAGACCCCAGTTATCTTATTTGGGGCATGTCGGTTAGATGATTACCTCCCACAGTTTCAGTTTCAGTCTCACTATAAACCTCAGTTCAATTTTGCAAAATTAGGACTGTCAGATACAATTACTCAGTTATTAGTAATTCAGTTATCAGTAATCTCAGATATCAGTTACTCAATATCAGAAACTAGTTCTCAGCTTTGGTAAAAGCTCAAATACAGTATACATGCATATGTATAGTATTACATTCTCAGTATTTTACAATAGCTTCAGTTAACCATGTGTTCATACTCATTTATTCCATATCATTCAGTCTCTTACTGTTCATGCATATGAACCCTAGCATTCAACCTTACCTCATCTAGCATACTAGTACATTCCACACACTGACACATACTCTTTTTTGTGCTATGATGTCTCATATCATAGGTTTGGATGCCCAGGTTCCTGACCGCACATAGACAGATTCAGATTCAGCCAGCAGTGTCTGATTTAGTAGTTAGTACTCATCTATCAAGGATATATTTTATTTCAGTAGTTGAATTTAGTTGGGGGCTTGTCCCATCAACTCAATTTTCAGACAATTCAGCTAGAGGCTTTCCAGGCTAGACTTTTAAATAGTATTCAGTTTTGTAGATTATTATTATAGTTGATATTCTTTACCAGTATTTTAGATTTTGAACCTTATGGAATTTCAGCCTATTTTTCCACATTATTTCAGTATTATTATTCAGTGCACACAGCAAATATCAGTTATGGGTTAGTTTGTAATCCTTTGGGGTCGTAAGCACTGTATAACGTCCTAGGTACAGACTCAGGGCATTACAAATTATCATCGTGTAGGACCATGGGTGATGGATTCAAGCTCTATCCTTCATCAATAATACAATAGCATTGTCATTTGGTATATTTATGAGCAGCTCCTCCTCGGTTCTTATGTCCATCTCCTTTGTTTTCGGGGGTAAGTCTGATGGTTTGTTATCAATTGTATTCGAAGGGACTATTTGGAATAGGGTGTTTAGGTAATTCATAAAAGCGAGGCTTGGGCTCGGATGCAGATTGGTGGATGATGGATGAGTTATACAGCCAATTTGTGTTATTTTATCAGGTGGGTCTATTTGATCCATAGAAGCGAAAAGGATAAAGAGAAGTTAGACCTTCTCTCTCTAATATTCTCCTTGTAACCCACAACTTTATTGTAATGGTACTCATTTCCGTCCTCAAAATCATTGGAACTATACTAAAATTTCATTAAATCAAAAAAAAATTGCCCTTTTCTTTTAAAACATTTCATATAAATTCAACATACATTATCATCAAATAAGAGGAAACTTCAAAATGAAATAGAATTTTCAAAGCTTCAATTGTGAATCCTTTTAATAATAATTCTTTTTTATTATTTACATTTTTTTCATTGTAAATATGTAAAATTATTTGGTAAAGCTAAATTTAACATCTTCACTTATTATTGCTATATCTTTCATCCGTAGCAGTAACTTCCTCTGTTTTATTTTACTTTATTCTTGTATTAAGTATGAGATGTTTCACTTTGTTTGTTCATTTTTAACAAATCAAGAATTTTTTTCCTCATACTACACTTGGTATTAAAAAAAACATATAAAGTATGTAGTAGTTAAATTTAAAATTTTAAAACATTATTAATTTGATTAATTCAGTAAAATACTCCTTTAAATAAATTCTTTTAAAGATGTATCAAATTAATAAGGGTCAAATAATATGAAATGAAAAAAAGAAGATAAGCAACAATAATTTGCTCACGCTACTACCTATAAATAAAAAATACAAGATAGAGAATTAAGGAATGCGAAGTACAACTTATTTTATTAAAAAAATAGAAAACAATTCATAACAAAACTCTAGCACTTGATAAACCTTGTTTTCAATTCAAGAAAGTACTCCCTTATTATTTTCTTTCCTCTCTCCTCTTCTTCCTCACAACATCATATTTAGACGTGGCCATATCTTTTCCTTGAGAAATTTGCTAGATTAGCTTAATCTCACTATACCATAAATATAATATCTAGTGAATTTTTGAATTTCTTTTTTTCAATTGACTTGTGTATCATTTACATTGTAAATAAGTATCACATTTATTATATGATAAATTATAATGACCCTTCTGGTTATTTTTCATATTTCTATTAATCTTCGCCGACCCTTTCGGTCATTTCTTATATTTTTTCTTATCTTTGCCGTTTGCGCTTCTCCATATATATCCCAAGTCATATATGACTTGCTGATACCGACATTTAGGTTATCGGAAAGTTCATTTATTTTTTAGAGCCAAATCCTTATTTTGAAGTCTTCACTAGTTCCAAATGGCCACAGAGCAAAAACTTTAGTAAAACAATCTCAGATGTAAATTCTGACTGGGCCAGCGGATCCAGAATATTAATTTTAGTCTAGGTAGACCTTGGTTCAGGTCCCAAGGCCTTCAAACTTATTATGGGCTATTGAGCGAATTTTATGAAAAATGAAACTATAGATGTGGGCCCCACTTTTTGCTGAAATGATCTTGCATGAATGTTTTTATGACTCCAATGGATTTGAAATGTGGTTTACACTCAAATTTCACTTTTGGATCATGTATTTTGGGTTCTAAATGAGTTCTGACAGTTTTGATAAATTTTTGACTTTGCTGTCATCTGGTGCACAGAGGGAATACCACGATCGCGAAAAATAGTGTGGCAATCGCGATACGGCCTATAGGATTGCTATAGCGATATTTCCTTAACTGTAGGGACCCTATATAAACCCCAAGATATATTTCTCCTTCATCATTTAGACATAGAAACACCAAAATAAATGTAATAACTCAAAATTGATCATTATTAGTGGTTTGAGAGCATGCTAAACATCTATTATCATGGTTTTCACCCAGATTAAGGTAAGATTCCATCACTTTATTTATGAATTTCTTGGTTCTTGACCCAAAACCCAAATTCACTTAGGGCTTGATTTTACCCCAAAGATTGCTTGGTTTTCAACCCATTTTTAGGGTTTTGATTCCTTGTTCATGTATACATTGGGTTGACCTCGGAAATGTATTTTTTATAAGTGGGGCCCACTTGATTTTTTTGTTGTTATTTTTATACCCGAAGTGCAATAGTTCAATATGAGTATCATTAGACTCCTATTGATAAGTAGATTATGCTTTTGATAGTGTGATGACATTTTAGGGATTGTGAAGTAAAGATGGGCATGTGGTGAATGATTTGAGGTTTTGCTGTTCATCCCTGAGGTAGGCTTCTACCTAATCTTCTTTGAAGATGATGTGTGTTATATATGGCATGTGAATATGAATGTTAGGCTTGATTATGAGTAGAATAACTTAGCCTTGATTATTGATGTTTGGGGATTAGATGAGGGTTTGGACCTATAATGTGGTATGTTTATGATCGTTTTTGAATCTTATTGCCTTCTCACTAGATAGAGCTAACTGGTAGCATGTATATGATAAAATGTTAGGGTTGGAATGTGGTTTTAGTGTTGGAATCATGGTTAGTATGATTAACCTTAGTTAGGCTATTCAAGTGATCTTGAAATCGTAATTTGGGTAGCAATGGCATAAATGCCCATGTTTCTAGACGACGTTCGTATCTTAGAATTGGTTATGTCTTCCTTGACATCTAGAAGTTGAACTAGATACATTATTCTAGTTTGGATCATAGTTTTCCTAATTATGGAAATTGACGATTAGCAGCGGGTTCATTCGGTCCACCTAGGCCAAGACTTGTGTTAGCCCTAGTGGTCTTAGTTGCGGATAGTAGGTCTAGTTGAGACTAATAAACCTTATTTATGAGATTTACTTGGTGATTTGAGAAATTGTGATGATTTTTGCCGGATTATGATTAATGGACTATAGAGATGTTAATTTCCCTTGAATGTGATATTGGGCCTTTAGAGATGTTATTTCCTCTTAATTAAGATATTTGGCCCATAGAGATGCATTTTTCTCTTAATTATGATATTTGGCCCATAGAGATGCCTTTTCCTATTAGTTATGATATTTGGCCCATAGAGATGGATTTTTCTCTTAATTATGATATTTGTCTCATAGAGATGCATTTTTCTCTTAGTTATGATATTTGGTCCATAGAGATGTATTTTTCTCTTAGTTGTGATATTTAGTCTATAGAGATATAATGCCCCAGGAGTACACCCTAGATGCCACATGGTGTTTACAATCTCGAGAGGCCATAAGCTAACCTATGAGCTGATACCTATTGTGAGTACTAAATAATATATTGATAACAAACATGTGTGGAAACAACTAAATATTCCATAAGGTTTCAATACAGGAGACAATACAACTGAAATCCATAAGTCTGAAACATGAATAAAAATGCTGAAAAACTGACTGATAAAACTAACAACTAACTAATTGTCTAGAATGTCCGAAAGCCTCTAAAACTGACTGAATGAGAGTTGATGGGATAGGCCCCAACTAACTCCAAATGACTACTAAACTAAAATACTTAAACAACATATTTGGTCCTCGGAATATGAGAACTCACCATTGCTACTGCTGCTGATGTGCTGAAAGATCTAGGTGTGGTTGGGAACCTGAGTGTCTGAACCTATGATATGATATATCATAGCACAACAAACGCGTATGCGGTCAGTACTTTGAATATACTGGCATGCTAAATGAGGTTAGGCTGATGTGCATAGGCTCATATGCATGAATAATAACTGACTGAATAAATAACATGAGATAACTGATGGTATGCGTGAAGGTTGTAAAATCTTAGAATGCATGACCAAGCATATAACATAATACTGGAATAGTTTGTAAACTGAAATACTAAAGTCTGAGTACTAATTTAATTAATAAACTATATGCTATGATCAAGTAAACCTGAACTAACTTTCGAACTGAGACTGGACTAAAACTGTGGGAGCTATTATCTAACTGACATACCCCAATATGAGCTAATTGGGGTCCAACCCGTGACCCCATTTGGAAGGGTGTCAGTACTATGCCACGAGTACTAACACTGGCTGTGTGGATCCACTAAAGTGAAGTCCCAAAGGACTAACGCGTCACCCTCAACTGGCAGGTGCTATAGTGAGATATATTTCAACCCTCAACTGGCAGGTTAACATCTCAAACTATGCTGTCTACGTAGTTCGGGAATGGAAGGACTGCTACTAAAGGTCACACCCTCAACTGGAAGGTGAGTTCCCATCCCTGGGTTTGCTCGGTGCTAAATCCTACTTCCAACTAGACTAACTCTGATTATTGGACTGAACTGAGCTTATTGATATGATAACTGACTGAACTGATAATACTCTAATATATCTGAAACCATTATAAAAATATTGAGACTAAGTAAACAACTAAGTTTTTGGGTATTCCTAACCGCCAAGACTCGATAACATCACCAGTAGAAACTTACTAAAGCTTCAAAAGTATGATACGTAGTCATTGTTCAAAATTCATCTCTTAGGGATTTTATCAAACACATGGGGATCATATAGTTCAAGCATGGGAATAGTTAAACCATGGAATAATAACATAATTTCAATACCAAAATCATGGGTTAAGGATTTAACATGCAAATATCATCCTTCAAATGGGTCAAAGGCTAATTCCAACAAAAACACATGTAAACATGATATGAAAATCAAAATTCATGGATAAAATTCATGAAAACATGTAACGATCATGATTTTAAACTTTAAAGCAGATTCTTGGACTCCGTGGGTTAAAAGAACCCATGAATGAACATCTAACATACCTTAACTGATGAATTTTTATGAGTTCTTGGTGATTTCTTAAAACATGAACTTGGATTTGAAGAAGCTAGGGTTTTGTTCTTAAGAGAGTTTGTGAAAAGATGAGTGATTTTGCCTTTTCGGGACCTTAATCTCGTGTTATGGGTGAGGCAAAGTAAAGAGAAAATGACTCTAATACCCCACACACCTGTATTTAATTAAACTAAACATGACCAGTGATGCGTCACATCACTCAGTCGACGCGTTAGGAGACGCGCCATGTTGTACCCACAAATACGATAAGCGATACGCCGCGGCCATATCATGCTGACTCATTGGTTTGAACATCCAAACAAGCCTTAAACCTCATCCAAAAAATCTGAAACTTACTCGAAATAAGCTATCGACCACCCCAATCATGAATCAACTTAAAAATAACGTTCTAAGGCTGGAAAGGTTGGAACTAAAATCATCAAAGTTTAAGAGGCCTTAGACCCCTTTAGCATGCATGAGTAAGCTAAAATGAGCTAGTATCTTAAGGGGTCTTATAAGAGATGATTTCCTCATAGTTATGATTATTGGGCTTATAGATATGATTTTTCTCGTGTTAATGATGTATGACCTATATATATGTGATGTATAATAGAGGTAATATAATTATTGATATTTATCCTCTTAGATGTGTGAAGCCTCCTATATGTGAGATAATTATAGATATGCTACAACTTATAAATATGATTGTCAATATAAGTTTTGGATATGTATATGTTCTTAAGACCGTGATTATGATATCATGATATTTTGGACATATTATTGGGTTGAGTGTCATGTTATGATATTGGTAGAATATACAAGAGGTATTTATCCTCGTAAAGGATACAGTTGTAGAGTATGGACACATTATGTTTATGTTGCCTATAATTTCTTTGACTGAATACTGGTGATGGCATGCATAGATTTGATACATTCATGATTATTATATCGGTATTGATGTGATCCTAGATGAAATACGACCTTATCATAGTTTTTCTAAGTAAGGGTTAAAACCCACTTTTCACCTTAACAATGGACTTCTTTACTATAATAACATCCTAACTAAATAAAATATTTATACATATAAAAGAGGTTAAAAATATTATTTTAAAGATTTGATTGAGACAGATTCTAGTCCATAACTTGAAACTATTGATTACTCCATTCGTGAGATATTTTGACCCTTTTTATATTTTAATAATGATTTAGTCGCAAAGATTATTTCAAACAACAGACTTATGAATTTACACTCTTTTAGTCATGGCTTGAGTCTGTGCATTTATTATATATCTATTTATATGTATTGATGATTAGGATGATATATATACCCAATTCAAGTTTGGAGAATATTACTGTGATGATATATATATCGAGTTTGAGTCTATAGGATACTGTTATGATGATATATATACTCAGTTTGAGTTCGTAGGATACTTTTGTGTTGATATATATATATATATGGTTCAAGTCTGAAGGATATATTGATGATATGTTGATACCCGCCAAGGACGAAGGTTAATTTAAGATAAGGATGCTGGTTACAATAATGAGATTGTGATGTTTATTGTGTACCCTACATTTATTATTGCATGCGCATCACGTATCACCAGTATGCACCAATATTTATTAGTCGGTATGGGATGACTGCATGAATATGGGTGATGAATATGCCTTGTGCTATTGTATATTAACTGAACCTTCCAAGCCTAGGGCGATGGGGGTACGCATTGGCTTATCCAGGTGTTTGGTTGTCTAGACTGGTCGGTTACTTGCATTCTTATTAATATTGTTATTATCATTGTTATGATCATTACTAATGCTAGCTTATGATACATTGGTCATTGATTTGGTATTGAGATTTAAGGTATATTCCTGTCCTCTTTTATCTTATGATTGCATTATTATACATGATTAATTCGCTTCTATCCATATAGGTTAGAAACCCTAATTATGAGAGTAGTAAATCGTTATTAAACTATATTAAGGTCTTAAAATGAGGACATAGTGATTTAGGTTATGCTTTGAGTTGACCTCATAACTATAGGTATATATATATATATGTATATCTAGCTATACGTAGCTATGGTACTATCGTATATCCCTCTTTCATTTGATCAGATTGTATATTCATTTCTTGTCCTTGTATATTGTTATCTACTTTTTTTGCCCTTTCTCATATACTAGCCTAGGATATATGATATAGTATTGAGATTTACAAATTTGGACATGAATAGGATAGTTCATCCTTGATAGTTCCTTAGCATTATTATGTTAGTCTCTTGGACATGAATAGAATAGGTTATCCTTATTGTCTCATTGACCTATTATATAATTTATGGACTCTTGGGTGTAGTTTTCATTCTGTTTATATGTTGTATATACATGTTTTATCTTTGGAACTCAGTTGGCAATTGTCTATTCAGTACCATTCATTTGGTACTCATACTACATTTTTGCAGCCTGCAGATCATAGTACAAGTTATCACTATTGATGCGTGCATCGTGCAAAGCATCCATGGTTCAGAGACCGAGAGTGAGCTCATGACATTCAAAGTATTACTTACCTCTCTGTTATATATTAGACTAGTCTCTATATTGTATTTGAAGATAAGTTGTATCAGTGTAATTCCGTTGATATTTCACTCTTGTAATCTTATTATATTAGAATCTCTTATACTGATACCACCAGTTTTTTAGATTTACTTATGTAATTGATCTTTATTTTATTTATTCCATATTTTTTTCTTTATATTATTAGGTAGTCTGTTACTAGCCATTTTGGACTACGGGTTGATCTTGCCTACTTGTGGGTTTTAGTAGGTGCCATCATAACCTGAGAAATTAGGTCATGGAAAATTGGTATTAGAGACTAGGTTTCATCGGTGTATTAGTACAAGTGCTAAGTGTTAGTAAAGTTCTATGGATCGATGCAGAGACATTCGTAACCTATCTTCGGGAGGCAGTAGTGACATTTTAGGGAATTAACTTCTTGACTCCTTTTTGTGTGTTCGTATTATTGTAAACCTTGAACACATTTCTTAACTCTATTATATCCCTAATGAACAATGTAGGATTGGCGACGATATGGATAGATGCAAATGAGACTTTAACACGTGTTTCCAGAGTTTTAGTGCAGCATCAAACCAATGGGCCAGAGATGGATATCAAAGATCTTCAGTGTTAGCCAAAGAATTTTGGGACCATGTTAGGCTCTAGTTGAGTTTGTGACTAATTCAGCATTTAGAGGTTCAACATTGGGAATCCAATCATGTTGCACATTTCTCCCAATCTTGTTTGACATTCGATTCATCGAGCAGTTCTTAAACTAGAGTTGGGTCTATTAGTGTTCATCAGGGTTCCATACTATTTCTAAATATGATATTGGACTTTTTGAGTAAGCCAGACTTGTTCCTATGCTATATCCTTTTGAGCCAGACATTGGAGCATGAATGTGTTAGTGGATTATTATTGTCACTCATTTGGCATCAAAGCAGTTGATAGCAGTTAAATCTTCCTTCCTGAAGGTTTTTGATTATGAGAGGACCATAGAGATCATGTATGGAGACTTATGGAAGTGGCGGCAAGAAGCCATGCCATCAGTATAGTGCTATTAGTATTGTATTTGGGAGTGAGAAACCTTTCGGTAGAGTTCATCCATATTTATAGCCCATAGATTCTATGTGGTTAGTATTCAGACTATGAGATAATTGACAAGACAGAGTTAACATATATTTCTTAGAGTTCCTGAGATAGGCTATAGGTGCAAAAGAATGGACATAATTCTAGAGATTCTTCTCAGCGTCAGTTATCCAACCATTTAAGCTCAGTTTGAGTCCCCACCATGTCGATACTGTAGGAGTTGCTATGGCTATAGAGAGATTGACTAATAATCTAGAAAGTGTCACCGATATGGGATTTTTAGTCATTCAACTCATTTAGATCAACCTTGTGATGTTATGGCATCTTCAGTTGGAGATAGTGTGCATAGTGCCTTAGTTGATGATTTAGCCGATCGGTCGGAGTTTGGACTCATTCAGATTTATTCTCTCTATGCCTGAAGGGTATATGATTGTGGACTTCACTATGATAGGTGTGCTTTTATTTCCTGCATTTATCTTTTATTCTATGTATTAGGGTTTTCATACCTATTGATGGATATATGCCTTGATAAGTTCATATTGACTATTGTGTGTCTTGTTATTGAATTCATGATTATGTGACTACTCTGTGGTTTATTTTTTTAGTAGTGGATGGAGTATATTTGTATGGATATTCTCCCCTATGAGTGTTGCTTTTGGGTTCATATCCCTTTTGTCTTGACACATTGGCCTTATTAAGGCCCTTGAGTGGTATATGATATTAATGTTCATTTTGGTACCGCTTGTTCAGTATGCTGATATTGATATTATTGTTGCTAGTGCTACCACTGCTTGAGGTTATTGATATTATTTAATATTATTACTTATTATTATTACTTGATGAATTTGATCCCCATTGGGTAGCTATATAAATTAGTGTTATCTAGTTAGACTCTCATTTTCTTATGTTATTATTTGGTGGCTTGAGTATATATGGCCTGATTTGATGATTTCTTCCCCCTAGCGTGGAGAGGCTGACTGTGTTCCCTCTTGGTTAGCTATATTAGATTGATTTAGGGATGTATTGTGATATCAAGAAAAGTTGACCTTCTGTGGACCTGTTATAATTCTAGGGTCGATAATTTAGTTGTATCACCCATTTTTGAGTTTGACATCCTTTCCTTTTGGGTTGCAAAGGTTATTTTCTTGGCTATTGTATTCTATATATCCCATTTGTGAGATTGACTAGTTTGAGGTCCATTCTTTGTTTGTGGCTATTTTATCACTCGATAGTGATTTTGATATTGGGATGGAGATATTGTGGATTCATCTCTTAGATTTGTTTGGTTTTTTCCCTTGTAATGGTTTGTCCTTGTTATTAGTGTGGAGATTGGATGATCTTTTCATATGGTCTGGTTTTGCCTTAAGTGGAGTTAAAGAGTTAGAGGTAGGTAGCCTTTTTTGTGATCGCTTCTTAAGTTGGCAAATTAGAAATTCTTTATCCTGAGTTATTTGATTTTCTTGTGGTGTTCTTGACATCGACCATGATTTTGAGACTGGTATTTTCTTCTTTGATGATGTGATTCATGGTTAGATTGAGTTATGGTTGTCCTACTTGGGTGGATTCAGGAAATCCCCTTTTAAGAGTTTGTTCGGCCTAATGAGGCTTGTAAGTATTTCTCCTTGATGATAGGTTCCTATGGAAATTCTTTGACAAGATGGAGTGTTAGATTGATTAGTTGTCAGCTAAAGTTACATTTCTCCATGGTTTCATATTCGGTCTTCTTGACTTTGGATGGATTATAGTTGCTAAGTATTCAAATATTAGCCCATGGACCCGGTATTAGTTACTTTAGTTTGACAATAAGTCATCAGTATTCCTTGGAAATTTTGGATGATATACTAAGTAGGAGTAATATACTCGAGTTGGATTTAGTATGGCTTTATTCTCGGCCGATGAAACATCCTTGATCAAAATATTCAGTGATGAGTAGTTATGCATTAATCCCTAAAATTTCAATTTGACTACCATCCAAACTGGTTGTAGTATTGGTATGGATTGCATTCCTTGATTATCTCTATTTGTGTGCCCAGATAGTTTCTTTTGAGCATATTCTTATGTTTGTTATTTAGACTTTCAGCAGGTCGGCTTTAATTCTTTGAATCCTCCGTGGTGAGATTGCATGGATAGGACTCAGGTGATTTTCCTCCTAGTTCAGAGTATATAGCAGGTGTAGAATGGTAAAATAAGGTTACATTTGGATGTGGAGTCAGTGGCATGTCATGTATTGGATTGTGTTTGGCTTAGATAAGCCTTGGGTTGATTTTTGCAAATTTAGAGATGGTATTACCGTGTTGTGGTTCAGATGTGTATGCATCATCATTCTCGGTTCAATTAGAGGCCAGTTAGCGGTTGAAGTTGAGTTTTGGCTATTTGGGAGTAAACTGAAGGTGTTGGTTTAAAAAGGGATACCAGTGGCAAAATCTCCTAGAAGAATTTTTTCTTCGTGGAGGTTATCCGAGAAGTCATGCTCGGAGCACGCGGGCCTAGTACCTCATCCGTTTGAGCTTTTGATATTCTTTTTATCCATTAACTTTGAGGATGAAAGTCCTTTTAGTAGTGGATATTGTAATGAACCTTCCGATCAATTTTCATATTTCTGTTTATTTTCAACATTTGAGCTTTTACATAGCTGTCCCAAGTCATTTATGACTTTTTGGTACGATGCTTTAGTTACTAGGCAATTCATTCATTTTTTTAGAGCCAATTCCCTGTTTTAAAATCTTCACTGATTCTAAATGGCCACCAGGCAAAATCTTCAGTGAAATGATTTCAGATGCAAATTTTGACTGTGCCAACAGACCCTAAATATCAATTTTAGTATAGTTAGAACCTTGGTTCGGTTCCCAACACTTCCAAACTTATTTTGGGCGAGTGAATTTTATGAAAAATGGAACTATAGGTATGGGCCCCACTTTTTACCAAAACGATCTTGTATGAAAGTTTTGATGATTCTAATAGATTTGAAATGTGGTTTACACTCAAATTTCACGACTGGATCATGTATTTTGGGTTCTGAATGAGTTTCGAGGGTCAAAAATAAGTTTTCGACCTTGCTGTCATCTAGTGCACAGGGAGAATACCGTGATCGCAAAAAATAGTATGGCGATTGCGATAGCGCGATCATGGCCCGTAGGATTGCGATAGCGACATCTTCTTACCTATAAGGGCTATACATAAACCCCAAGACGCGTTTGGGGTATTTTCCTTCATCATTTAGACCTAAACATCTATTATCATGATTTTCACCTGGATTAAGGTAAGATTTTATCACTTTATGGATGAATTTCTTGGTTTTTGACCCAAAACCCCAAATTCACTTAGGGCTTGATTTTAGCCCAAAAATTGTTTGGTTTTCACCCATTTTGAGGGTTTTGATTTTTTATTCATGTATGAATGTTGGGTAGACCTCAAAATATATTCTTCAATAAGTAGGACCCACTTGGGACTTTTGGTTTTGTTTTATGGACCCAAAGCACATTAGTGAAATATTGGAAGGGTTAGACTCATATTGATGAGTAGATTATAATTTTGATAGTGTGATGACATTTTGGGGATTATGAAATAAAGATGTGTGTGTGGTGAATGGTTTGAGGTTTTGTGGTTTGGCCTTGAGGTAGGCTTCTACCTACTCTTCTTTGAAGATGATGTGTGTTATATATGGCATGTGAATATGAATGTTATGAGTAGAATAACTTATCCTTGATTATTGATGTTTGGGGATTAGATGACGGTTTGGACCCATAAGGTGGTGTGTTTATGACTCTTTTTGAATCCTATTTCCTTCTAACTAGATTGAGCTAATTTGTAGCATGGATATGATATAATATTAGGGTTGGAATATGGTTTTAGTGTTGGAATCATGGCTAGTATGATTAATCTTAGTTGGGCTATTCTAGTGATCTTGAAATCATAATTTGGGTACTATTGGCATAAATGCCCATGTTTCTAGACAAAGTTCCTATCTTAGAATTGGTTATGACTTCCTTGACATCTAGAATTTGAACTGGATAAATTATCCTTGTTTAGAACATAGTTTGCCTAATTATGGAAATAGAGGATTAGAAGTGGGTTCGGCTAGCCCACTTAGGCCAAGATTTGTGTTAGCCTTTATGGTCTTAGTTACAGATAGTAGGCCTAGTTGAGACTAGTTAGCCTTATTTATGAGATTTACTTGGTGAATTGAGAAATTGTGATGAGTTTATATACCCGGCACGACCAAATATTGATTTGAGAAGATGATGATAGTTATGATGATGAGATTGTGATGTTGATTGTGTATCTTGCATTCGTTCTTACATGCTCATCGTTTATCACCAGTATGCGTCTAGTTCTATTAGTTGGTATGGGATGGTTGCATGGATATAGGTGATGAATATGCCTTGTGTTGTTGTATATTAATTGAACCTTCCAAGCCTGGGGCGGTGGAGGTACGCATAGGCTCAGCTAGGTGTTTAGTTGTCCAGAATAGATGGTTACTCGTGTTGTTATTGATATTGTTATTATCATTGTTATGATCATTATTATGGATAACTTATGATAGATTGGTCATTGATTCGGTATCGAGATTCGAGATGTGCTCTTGTCCTTTATTATTTTATGATTGCATTATTTTACATGATTAATTCATGTCTAGCCATATGGGTTAGAAACCCTGATTATGAGAGTAGTAAGTCCTTATCAGATTATAATGAAGTCATAAAATACGGACATAATAATTTAGGTTATTCTTTGAGTTGACCTCATAACTATATATATATATATATATATAGCTATACGTAGTTACGGTACTGCTGTATATCCCTCCTTCAATTGTTCATATTGTATATTTATTCCTTGGCATTGTTTATTGTTATCTACCTTTCTTTCACCTCTTTTTCACACATTAGCCTGGGATATACGGTATAGTATTGAGATTTATGAATTTGGAGATGAATAGGATATTTCATCCTTGATAGTTCCTTATCCATATTATATTAGTTTCTTGGACATGAATAGAATAGACTATTCTTACTGTCTTATTGACGTGTTATATGATTTATGGACTCTTGGGTGAAGTTTCTATTTTGTTTATATATTGTATATACCTTCTTTATCTTTGGGGCTCAGTTGGCAGTTGCCTATAGAGTACCATTCGATTGGTACTCTTACTACACTTTTGCAGCCTGCAGATCATAGTATGGGTTATCGCCATTGATGTGTGCATCGTGTGGAGCAGCCATGGTTCGAAGACTAAAAATGAGCTCCTGACGTTTAGAGTTACTTACCTCCCTCTTATATATTAGACTAGTCTCTATATTATATTCGGAGATAAGTTGTATCAGTGTAATTTCATTGATATTTCACTCTTGTTCTCTTATTACATTAGAAACTCTTGTACTGATACCACCCAGTTCTGAGATTCACTTATGTAATTGATTTTTATTTCATTTATTTTGCATTCTTTTCTTTATATTATTGAGTAGTTCATTACTAGCGGTTTTGGACTACGGGTTGGGCTTACCTACTAGTGGGTTATAGTAGGAGCCATCATGACCTGAGAAATTGGGTCGTGACATAAATTCAATTAAAATTAATGCCGCGTTCTTTATACATTGAATTCACTTAGCAAATTACAAAAAACATAATGGGCCAGCTAAATGAATTTTGGCCTTTCAAATGGAAGATAAATGTATTGTCCTTATTTTTTCAAAATAGTTCAGAATGTTAAAAAAAGATTTTTCATTTTTATAACCTAAAGCACATTTAAGAAGTAGAATTAGTAGAGATCATAAAGAACATCATTGGTTATTTCTGCATGGATTTGATTGTAAGGTTTTTATGGTGGCTTGATTTTATATAATATTTTAAAGTGTATTATTATACTAGTATTATATAGTGAAATGGAGAGAAAAGAAAATATGTCAATGGTGGCCATAGAAGTATCCCACATCAACAAATTTCTAACTTTTCTTTATATGTATATTGATAGATTGATATATATACTATGTATAAATGTCAAATATTACTTTAATATTTATACATCAAACTTAAATGCCTCAGGCACAAATACTGGGTATATACATCAAATCTTAAATACCCTTATGCAACTTAAAGAGGTGGAGCAAAAGGGTTCAGAGCAACTGTATGCAATTGTTAAGAGTGTGCATAGTAGCATACATGTGTATGATGAACAACAGATTAAATAAACTCTGGCATTAAGAAATAGCAACCTTGAGTCTTGACTTGCTAAATATATGTTCTCTTCAGGCATATCCACTATTGCAAAAAAGAGAAGAAAAATTTAATGGAGGATGACCTGATAGTATAAAAGTTAGAAATTATTTACACTAATAATGTAAAAAACATAAAACGTAATAAATATTCTTATAATTATCATACTCTATAGTATATAGAAATATCCACAATATGGAACATGATCTTATGTGGTTATTGGAATGTAATGACCCTTTAGGTTATTTTCTATATTTTCATGTCTTTCCTGTCTTGATGGGGTTACATCAAGGATCAACACTTAATCCATTTCTTTTTGCCTTAGTGATGGAAGTTTTGACACGACATACTCAGGATGAGGTGCCTTATTATTTACTATGTGCGGATGACATTATCCTGATTGATGAGACTCATAGTAGAGAGAAAGTGAAGTTGGAGGTTTGGAGGCAACCCGTTAAGTCTAAAGGGTTTAGATTGAGTAGGTTCAAGATGGAGTATATGGAGTTTAAGTTCAATGAGCTGTCTCATGAGTTCAATGTGGTTCGTAAGCTTGTTACTTATTCTATCAGTAAGAGAGATAGTTTTAAGTATATGGGGTCGATGATTCAGAGGAATAGAGAGATTGACGGAGATATCACTCATCGGATCAGGGTAGGGTAGATGAAATGAAGGCTCGCCTTTGGTATCTTGTGTGACAAAAAGATACCTCCCAAACTTAAGAAAAAGTTCTATAGAGTGGTAGTGAGTGTTAGCCTGTTAAGAAGACCCACATACAGAAGATGAAGGTGGCAGATATGACAATTCTTAGGTGGATGTGGATATGTAGGTGTACTAAAAAATATAGAATTACAAATGAGGTTATTCGAGATAAGGTGGGCGTGGCTTCAGTGGAAGCTAAGATGAGGGAAGTGAGGTTGAGGTTGTTCGGTCATGTGATACGGAGGAGCATAGATGCCCCAGAGCGGAGGTGTGGGAGATTGGCTATAGATGGTTTCAAGCGAGGAAGACATATATCAAAGAGATATTGGAGGGAGATGATTAGACATGACATGGAGAAACTTCAGCTTACCGAGGATATAACACTGTATAGAAAGTTGTGGAGGAGGCGAATTAGAGTAGAAGGTTAGTCAGAGTTAGGAGGTTATATGTTTTGGGTGTATACTTGCAGTATCTTTCTTTGGGTATTATTGACGGTGTTATTTTCTATTGTATCTTGTTTTATTTTTATTCCTTATCTTATCTTACATTTCTTTATTTTATTTTTTTCTTATCTTGCTTTAGATTGTTTTATTGTTTAGTTTTGAGTTGGGGGTCTATCGAAAACAACATTTCTATCTCACATTGAGGTCGTGGTATGGACTGCCTACACTTACCCTCCCTAGTCCCCACTTGGTGGGAATATACTGGATATGTTGTTGTTGTTGTTAAGATTGACAGTTTGATTATTGGAGAATTCATTTGGTTTTTAGAGTCATTTCCCTCTTTTATAGCTTCTATAGTTGAGAATATAGTCTTCTCAAAACATCAGTTAAAACAACTTAGATTCTAATTATTAGTGGTTTCGATAGCTTCAAAATGTTGACTTTAGTCTAGGAGAATCCTTGGTTTAGGTCTAGAGGTTCCTGGTGTCGTCTTGGGCTATGGGGTGAAATTTGGTTAAAATAGAGACCCTTGTGTGTGGGATTTATTTTTTGGCAAAACAATCTTGAATGGAAGTTTCAATCATTTCATTGAATCGAAATGTTAAAGTTGATAGGGTAGCATAGTTAATTTGCATTCATAGAATTACGAATGAATCTCTAGAGCCCGTTTGGAGAATTTTCAACTAGCAAAGGTTTGTGATTGTAAGGGTTCGTGATTTTTTTCATCCCAATACAGAGGTTGAGGACTTGCAGCTTCAATGAAAGAGGTTGTGTAACTAAGTTAGCTTGTTTATTGCAACCTTGTGGCTAGGACACTGTGATTGTCATAGTCCAATTAGTAGGATTCTACAATCGCTACCAGGGGACCTTGCGACAGTGATGAGAAAACTCCTGTTAGTATATGAACTATGTCCTTTATTTTTTAGCTATTTTTCTAAGTGTTAAACACCGTTAGAGAGTGTGGGAGCTTGGAGAATCATGGGAAAGTGGTAATTGGAGCTGGGATTTGCTTAGGGACGTGATTGTGAGCATTTTATCATCATTATATAGTAAATATCTGACTCAACTTACATTTAAATTAGCAGGAAAAAACCTTATTTCTCCGAACTTTGTGGGACTGATATGGGCTCGAATTATGCCTAATTTTTGGACAAATGATCCTTGAGTTGAGAGGGACGTTATGACAATTTTGATTTTGTAATTCCACATGTGGGTCCAATGGGGGATTTTTGATCTTAGTTTTGACCTAAAGCTTCATTAGCAATATAGGTATCGATACTATCATCTTAACTTATAGAATATTATTTTGATAGCATGACAAACACTAGAGGCTTCTCGAAAAGAAAAAGCTCTCGTTTAGAGGAATATTCATTCTTTCAGTGGCGTCCAAGTAGGCTAGGCTTAGTTTTCTCTGATACTTTACTTTATTATAGTATTAGTATGATAGTGTTATCTATGGGTGATACTTACAACTCGATTATTATTTTGGAATTCATTTCCTTATTTAGCTTGTTAGGGGC
This sequence comes from Capsicum annuum, assembly GCF_002878395.1. NCBI lineage: Eukaryota > Viridiplantae > Streptophyta > Magnoliopsida > Solanales > Solanaceae > Capsicum > Capsicum annuum. The sequence continues at coordinate 142,649,751 of NC_061122.1, read as the reverse complement.
CATTTCAGTTGAATTTGGTCCCGTTTTTACTTATATTAATCTATCGTTACCCTTTAGGACTAGACTTAGCTCCTTTATTGCCTTGGGTTAGGATTAAGAAGTCTTAGCGTAGTTTTGGGTAGGTACTTGTCTTAGGTTGGGTTTTTGGGATTGGTAGTGGGCCTACTTGGGCCCTTTATAAGATAGAATACCTAGAATAGCTTTCTTTTTGCCCTAAATGACCTATATCCGCTTCCTTAGACAAACCCTTGATTTTTGGGTTGACTTAGTCATTTTAATAAGACTTTTTAGCTTTGCTACTCGGGTAGGATAGTAATTAACCTTAAACCACATTTTGACTTATTAATTTGAATCTACTACTCCGTTGCAGATCTGGATCCCTATTGGAATTGATGAATAAATGATTCTAAGGTATATATAAACTTTGGTATATGGATACTAAGTCTTAGATTTGAGTTTTGGTTCGAGTTCGATGAACAAATATATATATATATATATGCTTAGTATTATTATGAGTTCTGGTTCAAGCCCGACATTATTCATCATTTCAGTTTGACTTTGATATTTACCGTCATGATATTATCCTCTAAGTTCTTATTCAATTTTGGCATTTATTATCATTATTATTACTGATATAGGTTGGAAAATGTCATGAGCCAAATCCGGCCTGGCCGTGATGGGTAATCTCAAGCCCATTATGGACCAAAGACCATCCCCTTATCCTTACCTCAAGAGCACATAATAATAATAAAGCGAAAGTCAACCAAGATAGTAACAAAATAGATAAGTCAAAAGAAAATGCTAAGAGTCAAAACCAACAATCCAACCCGTACTTGTCCATAAAGCCTCTAAATAAAGAATACCAAACTAAGTCGGGACATGCTCCCGACTATGACAATCACAATTCCCAACTTATAAAAAGAAACCTAATGAAATGACAAGGCCTTCCAAAGGATGGAGGCTCACCACTTCATAGCAACTCAACAGATGTACCACACCACCTAACATTGCACAGGAGCAGCAAAAAAGCCCTCATACCCTACATTATGAAATGATGAAGCGTCTAGGGATGGTCAGTGGGGCAAGAACTAACATGTAACTTAAGGAAAGTGATAAAATAATGCCAATGCCAAAAACTAGTCAAAACCACTTGCATAACAATCATATATACGTATATAGGATTCTGGGATAGGGACAAGGGTAAACTAACATGATAGATTTTAAATATTAACCTGAATTGTATATCTTGCTCCATCCTAAAGGCACCCATGGACTATATGGGTCCAGATCCCCCTACTGGAAGGGCCTTAGTGCATGTTACCCACACGAATCGAGGAAAATTGAGTAAAGGCTAAAGAAAGAAAGGTGGTAGCTATCCCAAATCAAATATATAATATATGTACCAAGCACACGGTCACTAGACCCCCAACACCGACAAACAGGCTTTTCAGTGTTTGTCCCCCCTGGACTTACACCTTCACGGTGAGCTATACAATTCCCTTTAAGTCTAAATCAAAATAGTTGCACATAATCCAACCATTAACCCAGGAGTCATTCATTAAGGTATTTAACCACTTGGTATCGTCATACCGATATGTTTACAAGCCTATATAATTATGTCCAACTAATCCATGTAACCATTAGACTCCCAAGTTCCATTTTAATTTGAAACCATGGCCACTAAGCTTTCCAAATTTGTCTTTATCCATTTATACTTTAATGTAATGCAACAGTTTCACTAGATAAGTTAAATTATGCATATCCATGTTCAAAACTTATTTACAAAGTGGATTGAGGTTAAATCCAATTTCAAGCCAAAAATTAATTTGGGGAAACCATGTCCCCTATTCCAATCCCTATAATAATGCACCCATTCAGTCCCAAAATGATTATTCAAAGCATTAATAACACATTCAAAACGTGGGAAAGCAATTCAAGTGATAATCAATCAAAATCCCTTAACCCAATTTCAAACCAAATAATTAAATCACATGAATATTGTTCAACATGCCATAAAGTAAATACAAGTTTAAGGGATGAGAGACATGCCTAAAATTGAAAGAAATTGAAGAGAAACCAAGGTTTGGAGCCCGAATGGTGAATTTCTTATAAACCCAAGTATCCCTTGTCTTGGGAGTTTAAGAGGAAAGATTAATATTTTTGATTTAATAACTAAAGGCAAAGGAGACAATTGGGGTGTTTTAAGTCATGGAGAAAGGAAAAGACCCAAAGGACCCCAATTAAAACCTGCAGGAAAATTGGTACCAATCGTTACAACTTGGATAACGACTCGTGAGGTATGACCATAAGTCGTTGCCTAGACTTATTACCTGAAAGTCAACAACCTAGTCCTTAACTGTTATGACTACAGGTATCTCATCATGAATCGTTGTCTGACATCATGGGCCGTTGCAAGGAAATCATTATCAGGCAACCTTCTATTATAACAATGAGTCCCTCCTAACGACTTATTGTGTTCCATAATGAGCCATACCCTGGACTCATTGTCAATAGACAAAACCTGGGATCCCTACTTTTATGGCAACGAGTCCTTCATCATGACTCATTACCTATGATCACGAGTCATTTCCTGGGCCCGTCATTACTGGTAGGTTTACTTCATCAAAGTATTTTTGCCATAACATTTTATCCCAATCATGGATTAAGGTAAGACCAGCGACATTGGAAAAATAATTTAATTTCTTATCTCATAGAGGGTCTAGGGCTTAAAATCTTAAGGTATTACATTTCCCCACCCTCCATAGGATCATTCATCCTTGAATGAGAAATTTGGGTACCCTTAGCACTATATGAGACAGAACACGAACAGATTCCAAGGATAATTAATAAAAATGATAAGAGAGAAAAGAAACTCATATCTTAAGTATTTTTATCTACAACTGGAAACAAGAACAAGTACTTGGATTTCATGTCTTCTTTAGAATCCCATGTAGCCTTTTCTACGTTTTGGTTCCTCTAAAAACCTTCATCGAAGCTATATCCCTGGTTCTGAATCTATGAATTTGCCTATCCAATACTCAACCGGGACCTCCTCATAAGACAACGAATTTGTAACGCGAACACCCTCAACATGCACTATTAAGGAAGGATCACCCATACACTTTTTTAAGTATAGACATATCGAACATGGGATGAATAAAAGCCAAACTCACCGATAAATCTAATTCATAAGAAACATTATCAATCCTTATCAAAATCTGATACAGACCGATGTAATGGGGACTGGGCTTCCCTTTTTTCCCAAATCTCATAACTCCTTTCATAGGAGAAACTTTAAGGAATAACCAATCATTCACTTCAAACTCCAACTTATTCTGTCTTACATCTGCATAAGACTTTTGGTGACTTTGAGAAGTCTTAAGCATTTCTCTAATCACCTTCACCTTTTCCATAGTGTTAGGACCAATCAACCTAATCTCACCCATATCAAACCATCCGATAGGATACCTACACTTCCTACCATAAAGAGCCTAAAAAAAGCCATTGAATGTTAGAATGATAACTATTGTTATAAGAAAACCTAATAAAAGGCAAATGGTCAACCCAACTACCTTTAAAATCAGTCACACAGGACCTTAGAGAATTCTCTAAAGTTTGAATAGTATGTTCCACTTGACCATCCATTTGAGGGTGGAAAGCGGTGCTAAGATTCACCTTAGTACCCAAAACTTTCTTAACAAACGCTAGAAGTAAGAAGAAAAATACATACCTCGGTTAGATGTAATAGACACTGGCTCCCCATCCAACCTTACTATCTCTTAAATAAACAATTTAGCATAATCCTCTCTCGAGTAATTAGTCCCCATGGGCAAGAAGTGAAAAGACTTAGACATCCTATCATAATGACCCAAATAGAATCATACTAATTACGAGACCGCGGAAGCCTCAGAATGAAATCCATATTGATCATCTCCCACTTCCACATAGGCAACTCTATCTTCTTCCAAGGTTTGTCAACCTTGACTTGTTGACAAACCATACACTTAGTAACAAAAATTTTCACACCCCTCTTCATATTATTCCACTAGTAGATTTCCTTCAAGTCATGACACATTTTAGTTGAACCCAAATGAACTATATATAGGGACTCATGAGCTTTGGTCAAAATCCTTTCCCGCAGCCCATCTACATCAGGAACACACAATCTTTTATGGTACATCAAGATGCCATCTCTCCCAATCATAAAAGCCATAGCCTTCTACTGACCTATATCTTCCTTAATCTTTATAAGTATAGGATACAAAATTTGTTTTTCCTAGACCTCAAATCCAAGAGATGACTTAACCACATCTTGAACAATCACTCATTTATCTTCGAAGTCCAAAAGAAGAACTCCCAAGTTAGCAAACCTGTGAATATCCTTCACTAATCCGCTTTTCTCCTTATCAACATAGGACAGACTCCCCATGGATAACCTGCTAAGAGCATCAATAATCATATTAACTTTACTTGGATGGTAGTGTAGGCTCATGTCATAGTCCTTAAGCAACTTAAGACAATATCTCTGCCTGAGATTCAATTCCTTCTGGGTAAACATATACTGCCAGATCTTATGGTCTGAATGAATGTCCATATGCACCCCAAAAAAAATAATTGTGCCAAATTTTCAAAGAAAAATCCACAGCTGCCAACTTTAAATCGTGAGTTGGATAATTTCTCTCATGAACCTTAAACTATCTTGAAGCATAGGCCATAACCATACCATTCTGCATCAACACACAACCCATTCCCATACGGGAAACATCAAAATACACCACAAAATAATTAGTACCCTCGAGTAGGGTCAGAACTGGCACAAAAGTCAATTTATCCTTCAAATTCTCAAAACTACACTCACAAACATCGGACCACAAAAACATAACTTTTTTCTAAGTTAATTTCTTCAATAGAGAAACAATAGACGAGAAACTCTCCACAAACCTCTTATAATACAAGACAAGCTAACACGACCCAAACTGGGGCCTTGTCGTAATGGACAATCTTAAGACCAACTAGGATCGAAAACCACTTCGATACCCAACCCAACCAACCAACACATATACCTTGAATCGGATAAACTCCGAACATATTACAAGATAGTGTAATGCATGATCTAGGACTTTGGAATTGGTCCATAACCATAACCAACCCAAGCAAGTCCAACCACCTGATATCCAACCAATAACCAAGCCAAAACAAAGACCATAATCCTATGCATATATATACATATATAAAACATTATCAATCCACACTCAAGTCCATAGTTGTCCATACAAAGCCTCTAAACTAACCAAAGAGTAATAAGTCGGGACACGCCCTCGACCATAGCCAAAAACCAAGTCTATGAGAAGATAAAAGTATATAAAGTAATCCATGACATGAAATGAACGGCTTCTGAACTACGAAATCTCACCACTTCAACTCAATAATGACTGTCCATGAATCCAGTTAATGATCAAGAGGAGTAGTATGGCCGATTCTTGTATTGTATGGGGATACAGCCACCCGAAGATGGGTGAACGCTATCATGCACTCAGAATAAGGATAAAATAATTCCAACCTTTAAATCATAGTAAACCAACCATATGCATGGTTATATATATATATATAACCATGTTGGGAAAGAAAATTGGGCTCAGCATGCCTTTAAAATCATTAACCTGGGTATGTGTAGCTTAACAATCCTAGAACCACCCAAGGGCTATATGGGTCCAGTGTAACCCTCTGAACGGGCCCCGATACATGTAGCCACATGAACCGAAGATACTATAGGAGTAGGGGATTCCCAAGTACCCTTCTCTCTCTATGATACATATGTACAAATATACTTAGGTGATTCCTACGTACCCCAAAAGTATCATATATGAGGTCGTCAGGACCTATCCTCGTGTCGGCAAATATGAGTTAACAGTGTTCGTCCCTTGGCCTCGCACCTTCACGGTTAGCTATCAAACCCCATCATTATTATCCAATTAAAACCATTACCATCCAACCAAACCATTATTCTATTATTATTAACCAAGGTTATGAGTAGTGGTATCATCATACTGAGTATAGCTTGAAAGCAATGTCCTATCCTTAAAGAATTCCCATGTACCCCATAGGTTACATTATTTAGTTTACTTGGGGGATTCCTATGTACCCGCAAGTACATCATTATTAAGCTTACTTGGGGGATTCCCGTATACCCCACAAGTATTTAATTACGAAGCATTTCTTGGGGGATTCCCTTGTACCCCACAAGACATTCAACATTCAAATCAATTCTATCATTTCATTCACTTTAGGGGATTTCTGTGTGCCCTGCAAGGTTTTCATTCAAATTAATTTAATAGCAATCAAGGCTTTACCATTTGGCCACTCTAAATGATTCATACCATTTAAACCATGAAAAACCATCCAAAACTATTTAGGGTTCCAGTACCAAACCATACTATGCAATAGTTCCAATGAAAGTTCAACAATAGGTAAAACTATTTGCTTAGGCATTTTATCAAACATGTTGAGAACATATCTTTATCAAGACAAAAACCCAAGAATAAACCACCAAATGAAGGGTTACCCATGACCCATTTGTTAAACCATAACCAACAAGCACCCACCTGTGCAAACCATCACCAGGTATATGTGAAAACATAATTTAAACCAACATTTAACAATATGCATCAAAACCCTCAACATATGTTTTCAAAACCACCATTTATGATTCATAAGTCAATGTTAAAAACACATTAAATCATACTTTTAGTTTGAACTAACAATGAGAGAAGGAGTACATGCCTTATAGTAGAAGATTCCTGAGAGAAACTTCACTCTTGATCCCTTTGAAGAACACTTGTAGAAACCCTAGCCTTCAATCTTCAAGAGTAAGTTTGAGAGAGGATTTTGAAGTGTTTTTATTCATCAAAGTGTGTTATAAGAGGAAACCAAGGGTTATATAATATGGGGACATAATGGTTTGATGTGGGAAATATCCGAGCTACCCTCAGCTTAAAAGCTGAAAACCATGTCCCAAGAAGGTACGACCTAACCCTCTTAACCGTACCCTAGGGTACGAGTGGTACCCTAACTCATACCCTAGACCCCACCATGGTCCCCTATACTGACTATTATATGACCACCTAGGTCTAATTCATATCTTAGGGTACAAAAGGTACCCACAAACCATATCTTGGACAAATTCAACTAGACTAGTTCATAAGTTTCATACGATTTGGCATCATACACCTCGTATCCTTCCATACGACTAGTATGATATTGAGTCATACCTTGGGTTAGATCTCAACTAAAATCTACTACTTGACATACGAGAGAGGCACCCTAAATTATATCCTAGGGTACGATTGGTACCCTTGAGTCATACCATCGATAGATGTCCAAGACCTATGAATTTTTGCAAGGGCCAAGGTTTAGGGAGTTCATTCTCCCCCACTTAGCATTATTCGTCTTCGAATGATGGGTAAGGGTGAGAACAAGCACGACATAACACATTAAAACCCATCAAACTTCCCTCCAACCAAATTAGAAAAGAAAGACATAAACCAAGATGAGAAGATCACCATGTATCCCAAGCATGATTTAACCCCCAATACCTCCATTCGAGCTCTAACTAAGTTAGAAAACAAAGATACAGGAGAAACCACTCCTTTTCTTTAACCAGGTTAGAAAACCTAGATGAGATGAGACAAAGAACATATACCTTATGCATGAGTTTCTGGAATGAAGAACCAACGTAAATACTTGGACTCGATATCCCCTTCGGATCCCAAATGGATTCCTCAAACTTTGGGTGCCACCATGGAACATTCACTGAAGCCACACCTTTTTGTTTACAACCGGCGAACTTACCAACCCAAGATCCTCACTGGGAACTCCTTAAGGAACAAAGGATCCGAGATACCAATACCACCCAAATAAAATAACTAATGAAGGACCATCCACACTTTACCTCCACACAACCACATGAAATACTGGGTGAATGGAACTTATGCTAGAGAGCAAGTCCAATTCAACTTAGAATTCCCTAGAGACATACCACTAAGAGAGATTGAGTCTAGATATACACCACCCCCATGTACAAGCCTATCATAAACTAAAAAGGGTTAACTTAGACCACTGGGATCTACTCCTTACATCTATCCCAAAACACTGCTCTGCTCTATCGCCATTATAATATGAAAACCATAAGTAAATGACATGGGAAAACCCAACCAACCATTATAACCAAAAACCCCAACATATAGTTGAAAACCCAAAACCATAATACAATTATACCATGTAAACAATTCATAAATAATGCCTCCCCAAGACTCTTAAGTACCCAACACAATTATTGGTATATCTATCAATCACAACATTCAAGCCTACCGCCTATATACTCGTTGTATGATTTATCCTTCCAAAGATCTAGCACCTCTCATAACTTTCACAAAGGTTTTCACCACTTATTCCTTTCCCACCCATTTCTTATGATAACAACCTTACCTCGCCTTCCAAAACCTTAACTCTAATTTCACCCTAGACTCTCCCCCACTTAGGGAATTCTGCATTTCTCTTTTTCAAAACATCACCATGCTTTTCAAGCCACTAGCACCCAAATCATAGGAAGGGTTATTAAGAACCAAGTTACAAGAATTATCCATGCCACCCTAGGCAAGAACCCCAAAATAACTCACGATATCATAGGCACTAAGTACTTTATAGCAACCACCTAGACTAGAATGAAGAACCATCCCGATATAACTATACCATAAAAGGAGTCCTTCAAACTGGACACCAAAATAAATACAACCACATATACCATAGTTAATATAATGTAAAGTCAAGACTCATATCCAGGGAATAATGCGAATGCAATATGCAAACCCTAGGTATCAGCGCTATAAGAATGCATGAAACACTACTAGAGTATCCTCTTAATTGAGATAGAAGAGAATTACTAGAATATGTAACCCGACCTTCCCTTAGAGTCCACCGCTAAAAGAAAATTTAAGATTAACCCTCGACCTTTATCCCATGACACCTATAAGCACAACACTCCACTCTAATGGGTATCATCAAGGATGTACAATAGGGACACTTGGTTTTCCTATACCTAAAACCTTATTCATCCATATGCTATGTAGAGCTCAGTATAGTCCTAAAAACCCCATGCTTTAACCGATTCATTGACTTAACCCCTAATCCACTAGTCCAACCAAAACTTTCGGCTTATATGTCACAACTTTCCTATTAGTGTATTCCCCAAGCCATTAACCTTACTCTTTTCACACACCTCATCTAACCTACCAATTTACCTTCACAATTCTCATATTATTATTTTCCAGTTAACATACTTCCTTTGCCGAGATCAAGCATCTTGGTTTAAGACTAGTATCTTTCAATCACCATGTACTGCCACCAAAGTACCCCATATAGAATACACATATATGGTCCACCCTATAAGGAGGACACCTTAAAATTCCTTATCACCCACCGACAACCTATTCACTCCCAGGGAATCTATTCTCCTTATGTTCCTTTAACACAATCAAAACTATTCTATAAAGAAAGAATAGATATTGGACAAGCATAAAAAAAAGACCAATCCCAAACTCAACCTCCCTATTAGAAAGACATAATGAGGGTCATCATAAAGGACCCCAAGAAATATATGCACTACCAAAATCTAATGCAAAAAAAGACTTGCTGAGTTAGAACCTTTAACCCAAACCAAATGATAGAGACACCTTTTGGAGACCAATCTCTGTGTTCTAAGATATAATATAACCTTTCCCTTAATATCTAGGGAACAAAACTATCTTTCCACTCTATAGTCGACTCACCATAAAGTAACATGTATAGACTCAACAACCTAATAAGGCATAGCACAAGTGTAATCAATCCATCCTCTGAATGACATCAAAATCCACCATATTCGAGTCAAATTAATCCACCTAGACCAACAGATACCACATATCCCCATAGACTCTTTCAGCAATCATGGAGTCACCTACCGGGGTAGAAATAGAAAGAAAAGAATCTGAAACAACCATGGGGCCAAAACAAAAATACACAACCACAAATAGGGTCACTAAGAGAGAGGGGACCCTGAACTAATAAAACTATACACATATCATGGGAAAAAGTTTTTGTAAACATACCAGTGTCAGCATCAGAAGATATCTCAAACTATTTAGGATAGTGAAGTCATTGAGATGATCCTAACCAATTTAGAGCTAGAAGCAGCACCCCTTGGTGCGAGATCTAGAGAAGTGGTATCTGGTGTCCTATTTACCCAAGAAGAAATCATTATGGCACACTCCTGTTATATATGACCCAATTGACCATAATTAAAATAATGATTCCTCCCTTTCTCAAAACAACCACAGTACAACTGACTAAAAAATCTACAACAAGGATATGATGGTGCAGATTGGACCCCACTGGCCTGAGATTGGGCACCTTGTTCCCTAGAAGTAATACCAATCTAAAAGTGTTTGTCTCCTAACGGCTTTGAGTAGGGATAACTAGCCATATAACAAGATTTAGGTCCCACCCATCTCTTCTTCTTAGACCAATTACCATCATATTATGGGCTTCCCTCTTGTTCAGAAGATTGAGACCCTTTATCTTACCTAATTTGCGACCTTGCCTATTCCTCTTTGTATTAATAAGACCGAACTGACGTGATAGAATTATAACTATCTGTGTTAATATATTAATAAAATAACCAAACTCGGCATTACTAACCTCTCCTTGAGGTAATCGAGAATGAGTGCCACCTTTTAAAATAGGGTCAGTAGAGACCGATGGGACTCCAACGGGAAAACCAGAAGCTGTGACCCTTGATCGGGTCTATGTCTCATGAGTTGGACTAGATCTATCCATGTTTTCCTCTAGTGGAATAGGTGAGTTTCCACAAACTTTAGATCATTGATAGGGCATGATCTGAAAGATGAACCAAAAAAAAATTTAGAGAAGAGTTCAATACCTTAGACTCCATAGCCCAAAATTAGAACAACAAGAAAGTGAAATATTCCTAAATGTCTTGTAGCCTCCTGATTATAAGTGTAGCGCACGTCACACCTATGAGCAAGACTCTACTTGACATGACTTAGAGGATAACCCATGGCACCAAAACCTAGGCTCTAATACCAACTTGACACAACCTGAATGTGGCCTTGTTATAATGGGAAATCTCAAGTCCAACTAGGACCCGAGGCCACCCTCAATACCTAATCAAACAAACAAACACATATACCTTGAATTAGATAAACTTTGAACATATTATAAGATAGTGTAATGTAAGATCCAGGACTTTGGGATAAGTCCATAACTTTGACCAACCCAAGAAAGTCCAACCACTCGATATTCAACTAATAACCAATCCAAAACTAAGACTGTAATCCCATGCATATATATATAACATAATCAATCCATACCAAAGTCCATAATTGTCCAGACAAATCCTTTAAACCAACTAAATAGTAATAAGTTGGGACATACCCCCGACCATAGCCAAAAACCAAGTCTATGAGAAGACAAAAGTATATAAAGTAATACTTGACATGAAATGGATGTCTCTCTAACTATGGAAGCTCACCACTTCAATCCAACACTGACTATCCCAAAATCTAATCAATGAACAAGAGGAGTAGTATGGTTAATTCCTGCATCGCATAGGGATACAGCCGCCTAAAAATAAGTTAGCGGGTGAACACTAGCATGCACTCAGTATAAGGATAAGATAATGCCAACCTTTAAAACCAAGTAAACTAACCATATGCATACAAACCATACATATATATACATACATATATATAACCATGCCAAAAAGGGGAACTAGGTTTAGCATATCTTTAAAACCATTAACCTAGGTATGTGTAGCTTAACCATTCTAGAACCACCCACGGGCTATATGGGTCTAGTGTAACCCCTAAATGGGCCCCCATATATTTTTTCGCATGAACTGGAAATATTATGGGAGTAGGGGATTCCCAAGTACCCTTTGCTCTCCATGATTATAAAGTCGTTATGAGCAATCCTCATGTCGGCAAACATAAGTTTTCAGTGTTCATATCTTGGACTTGTACCTTCACGATTAGATATCACACCCCACCATTATTGTCTAATTAAAACCATTAACATCCAACTAAACCATTATTCTATTATTATTAACCAAGGCTATGAGTATTGGTATCGTCATATCGACTATTGCTTGCAAGCAATGTCCTTAGCCAACATTAGGGGATTTCCATGTACCCTATAGGTTACATTATTTAGTTTATTTGGGGGATTCCCATGTACCCCGCAAGTACATCATTAGTAAGTTTACTTGGAGGATTCCCATGTACCCCACAAGTATTTTATGATTAAGCTTTGCTTGCGGGATTCCCTTATACCCCACAAGACACTCAATATTTAAACTAATTCCATTATTTCATTCACTTGGGGGATTTTCGTGTGCCTCGCAAGGTTTTCATTCAAATCAATTTCATAGCCATCAAGGATTTACAATTTAACCACTCCAAATCATTCATATTGTTGATACCTAATTTTTGCCCTCCATGACTAAATTTAGACATGGGTTTCTTCAATTTTTAATAAAATTGAAATATTTATTTCATCCAGATAAATGTGCTTTAAAATATTTATCTAGGTTAATTGTGTCATTAAACTGACAATTAAACATTTTCATATTTACATATGCAAAATTGTATAAATTTTTTTTACTTAAATGAATATTTTTTATCAAAGTTAGACTTTTACTGATTATGCTTGAAAATTAATCTAAACGGATAAAGTCTTGATTAAACTTAATTTATTTGGAGAAATATTTATTTAATTTTATTAAATCAAGAAACTCAGAATTAAAAGAAGTATTAATTTGTATTGGATTTTTAATTTAATTTAGTCAATCTATTATATTTTGCCATAATTGACATCAAATTTGCCATAATTGCAATTCAATTGGTCAATTGATTTTTAATTTGGTCAAAATTAATTAAATTTGGCTAAATTTTAATCCCTATTGGGGTTATATTTTAAATAAGTCTAAATTCCCAAAAACTCTTAGAATTTCTACCAAATTTCCACCAAAATCAAATTCAAATCCCAAAATTTAAATTTTACAATTCAAAAATTATACTAAATTGTACAATTCCCCCTCAACCTTGTCCTTTTTTCAATTTTGAAATTCAAAAATTATACTATATTGTATAATTCGCCCTACCTTATCTTTCACCTTACCATATCTTTAATTTTAAAATGTCCAAAAATACTCCTAAATTCTTTCTCACTCATTGGTGGATTAATAGAACTGTATCCCCATCTTTTTCTATAAATACTACCATTATTTTGGTAGAAAGTAAGTCTCAAAGTCGAAAAAGTCTTGAGGTTGAAAAAAAAAAGATTTGAGCAAAGAAGAGTTTTTTATTCTAGTAAAAATTTTCCTTTTCCATGAAATTCGTGGGCTAATCGAAGTTCTCGAGATGAATATTTTTCTGTGGTGATCAAGACTTCGAAGAAAGCTTGTAGTTCCATTTTGCTGCCCTAAAAAGGTAAACACACCTTTTTTCTTTTTTAGTTTTATTATCGCTTTCTTCTTCATCTTTTTCTTTTTTGTAGTTCATATTTATAATTCTATTTGTTGGGATTATTTGTTATAGATGGTCTTGAAGGCCATAGGACGTTATGGTATCGATATTATGATTATTTTCATATTCACGATATAAAAAATGAGCTAGCAATAGTTGAACTTTTTTTGTCTTTATTCTTTGATTATTATGGATAAAGTTTTGATCTTTGCTTAAAATATGTACTCATGCTTTGTTTAAATTCATTGTTGGCGTATATGTTTATTTTTAGCATGTAAAGTTATTTCCTTTATGTTTGAAAAGAATAGTTAATATTGATGGTTTTGCCTTTTGGCTTTATTCTTTGATTATTATGAATAAAGTTTTGATCTTTGCTTAAAATATGTACTCATGCTTTGTTTAAATTCATTGTTGGCGTATACGTTTATTTTTAGCATGTAAAGTTGTTTCCTTTATATTTGAAAAGAATAGTTAATATTGATTGTTTCGCCTTTTGGCTTTATTCTTTGATTATTATGGATAAAGTTTTGATTTTTGCTTAAAATATGTACTCATGTTTTGTTTAAATTCATTGTCGGTGAATATGTTTGTTTTTAGCATGTAAAGTTATTTCCTTTACATTGAAAAGAATAGTTAATATTGATTGTTTCTCCTTTTGTCTTTATTCTATGATTATTATGGATAAAGTTTTGGTCTTTGCTTAAAATATGTACTCATGCTATATTTAAATTCATTGTTGGCAGATATATTTATTTTTAACATGAGTAGTTATTTCCTTTTCGTTGAAAAGAGTAGTTAATATTTATTGTTTCGCCTTTTGGCTTTATTATTTCATTATTATGGATAAAGTTTTGATCTTTGCTTAAAATATGTACTCATGCTTTATTTAAATTCATTTTTTGGTGAATATGTTTTTAGAATGCAAAGTTGTTTCCTTTACATTGAAAAGAATAGTTAATATTGATTGTTTTGCCTTTTGATTTTATTCTTTGATTATTATGGGTAAAGTTTCGATCTTTGCTTAAAATGCATGCTCATGCTTTGTTTAAATTCGTTATTTGTGGATGTGTTTGCTTTTAATATTTAACCTTTATATTGAAAAGAAATGGTTACTATTGTTAAGGGCCTGTGAAACTGTTTCTCAATTTGAAGTAGTGAGTTAATTATTTTTGTGGTCAATATTATCTTTTATTTTCTTTTGTTTAGATTGAAAAGTTGTTACGGTTATAGTTTTTGTTGAAATGGTGTATAACTAAAATAGGAGTTGGCATAATTGGACACTTTTTCTTGGAATTAATCTTTTACTATTTCTCCTATCTTGTCTTTGAATATCATTTCTCAAGTATGCTTAATATATGATATTTGCTTCACTTCTCTTATTGATTTACTTCTTAAACCGGTTTATTTATTTAGACGTTCCATTGTTATTCACATGCTATAGTGATTTTTTCTTTTGAGTTCTAGATATGTTGATTGATCCACTTTGTATTAAAAAATATTGTTGCATTAGTATGTCTTGTATTTCATATTTGAGGTGCTATAAAAGATTTCCTCATCTCTTGCTCATTCTCCTATTCTTTGCTTGATAAAAACATGTCTTACACTTTATCATATCATAGTATTTGGAGAAAATATGTGTTAATATATTTATCCAAATTTTAAGCAACTATGCTTGTGGATTCATGTCTTTTTTCAGGGCTAGTTAATTATATTGTGATAGATTCAATTTTTGTAAGATTATTTAGGAGATGGGTTAATTTCCTTTTCGTTAGATAATTTGGCTTGCTTTGATATCATAACTTACCATTTCTTTATGTTTGAAAAAGGCTATTTTTTCTTCTCATCATTTATCTTGTAAGTGTAGAATTCTCGAACACATATTAATTCATTTTCATTTATCTTTTCCTTTGCATGAATCTATTTTGGAGTCCAAATGCACTCCTTTCCTCTTGCATTTTGTAACGGGCCCATGAGGCCCATCTCTCCAAGTCAAGTTTGATGTTTTAAACCCAAAGTAGATTATATGGCGTGTGGATGCAAGAAGATGATAGAAGAAGGAAAAATGGGTCTAAACCCATTGATGAGATTGCTAAGAGACTTGAAAAGCCTCAATTTTTATTATTGTCTTATTCTTTATTTATTTATTTATCTATTTGTTCATTCATATGGGCCTTGAGGCCAAAGTTGTTATTTTAATACAGGTGAAATGGATTTTTAGGCCTTTAAGGTCCGAAAATTAGCTTAGGATAAGTTATGGTCCAAAAGACCAAGGTTTAGATTAGTAAAGGTGATGATAGCAGAATTAACCCACAACATGGAAACAAGATACAAAACACAAGAACAAAAAGAGAATACAATACTCAAAGAGGAGACACAACCCGTAGGACCTCTTTTTTGTAAAAAAAACCAGCTACTGACTCAATAATAACAAGGAGAAATCACACCAAGGAAGAAACTACACGAGATGAACAAGAGGAGTAACAACAAAGATAACATAAACCAACAGTTTCACTAATAACAACAACAAATGATCACAAAAAGTAAAGATAGGTAGTGAGACATTAACTCTTGCAGGAACTAAGAACCTAAGTGTATTTCAAATACGAAGACCCTTAATAGATGTAAATATCAACACCTACACTCTTACAATGACACAATAAGGCGTGAACCACTCAAGAACCAAGGTTTCAAACCAAGTTTTGCAACACAAGTGATTCCACACTAGTATCACCCTTATTTTGGTTTTGGTGGCTTTTCGAAGCCCTAAACTAAGATGTTACACTCTCCATAGAGAGAAGAAAGGTGTTCCAAAATGTGTCTTACAATATCATTCAACAACTAAATAAATAAAGGCCTAATACAAATCTATTTATAGACTTATTACAACATAGAGTGAAAGGTCCAAAAAGCCCTTAATAAAGGGAGTAAAAGAGTCATCCTTAGAGTATATGTAGGGGAGACTTTGTTATGTCCAAAGCCCTCTTCACACTTCAACTTGTACACTCCCTCAACATTATTCCATGAATGCTCACATATGCTCATCTTCATGATCGTGCCCGTATCAGGTGAAGATGGGCCAAAAATCCAAATTAGCTTAGGATGGGATTTATGAATTTGGGCCTAATGGCTTGAGTCATTTAGTCTCCCCCTTCCCCTTTATATGCTAATTATTCTTAGTTTTCTTAGACTTAGTTAAGAATCCCACTAAGTCGTTAAATTTGTTTTGCATAAATCTTGAAGACAATTCTTTCCTTAGTAATTTTCTTTTCAAAAACCAATTTTCATTTTTAAAGTTAGTCAAAAAATTTATTTTTAAATAGTCCGGATAACCATAAGTTAGAGGATACTCTTGGTGCCTTAACAATCTTCCAAGAGAATTAATAGGAATCACTTACACAGAATTTCTAAACTTAAAAGATTTTTTCTATTTTGAATCTTTTAGGTAACATTTTTAGTTTTTCTTGATATTTTCTCAAAAATCAAGAGGCGACTCTATAATTTCTTAAATTATTTCAAAATTTTCTTTAAATTTTTGAAATAGTTTAAAGTCAAAACCAAATGTTTTCCAACCTTTCGGTGTCAAAAAGGGCCAAAACAGAAATGGTGACTCTGCTGGGAAACTTTAACTAGGTTCTATCAAATATTTGAATTAGCTTCTTTGACTAATTATTAAACTATTTATATGCTTATATGTTTAAATTCTGTAAAATTTAACTATTTTTAATGGAATAATCCCACATGATGATTACTAAACTATTTTGGGGTTTCGTGCATGTCTCGACCCCTTCTGATCAACTCCAAATCAAGTGTTGGGAATACGATGACTTATCGGCACGTTACGTGTTCGGAGACTGTTCATATTTCTAAATCCAAGTTGTCCTCTTGGAAACCTATGTCCAAACCCACTCTATGCATCTAGGATAGAGCTAAATCAAAACCTTGTTTAGGCATTAGCCTAAGACGACCTAATATCTGAGGAGGTATTATGCCTATTAGAAAACTTATCTTATGTTTATTTGACCATGAGTCATAATAAATGATCATTCTTTATGTGTTAAATTGAAGGATATAATGTCGAATTGTACAAACCATTGTCCCTTAGTTTGAATATTTTATTTAGATAGTTTGGTTTAATCAAAATGAGGTCTTCATCGAAAGAATATGCAGATGTTTCAAAAAGTTCAAAGATTGAAAGACTTCTAAGAAGGCTTAATGTAGATTTGCTCCTCTGCATGTGATTGATATCATGTATTTCCCTTTTCCCTCATTTTGTATCCCTATTTAATATATGAATGAAGTTTGTATAATATTTTGGGGGTAATGTAACATCTTACAAAAGGTATATATACCCTTCAAATGTTAGGCCTACCTTTTTCTTTAAAGGTCCCAAGTATGTAAGGGTGCGTTAAAAATTATTTATGTGCTAAAGTGTTTCATTATTTTTCTTTGACCATGTTTGTTTAATTTGGTCAATTATTACAATTTATGAACTAACATTTTACTTTCTGAGTTTTTTTCCTTTTCTTTTAGAGAGAGGCTGATTTATGTTGGTAATCAAACTTGCTTGCTTCACAAAGACCAAAAGCAAAGTACCCATTGGCATTATCAGTCGAGGAGAAGAATAGAGCTTTCTTAAAAGCGCACTTTTGGCATCCTTCTATCTTGCATGCTGAAGTTATCATTTTCTTTTCTTGTAATTATACTTTTTTTGTAATTGCACTTTATAGTTTTATTTTCTTGTAATTGCTCCTTTTAGTTGTAATAAACTACGTTTGACCTGATTTCCCTAGTGGAATAGGTGGCCTATGTCGGCTTTGGTCAATCACTTAAAAATTTATTTTTCCATCTTACGATGGAACTACGTTTGGTATGATTCCTACCTCAATGGAATATGTGAGCACCACACTAGCTCAATCATATTCTCCATAAGATTTTGTTTAAGAGATTTTTTTTTCAAGTTCCATTGAGATGACATAGAAGTGTGTAACTGGCGCAGAAATTTTTGAGAAGGTCTCAAAAATTTCACAAGAACTTGACATTCGTTACAAAGTTAAACACCAGACATTGCTAAAGATGAGATCGGTGCATGGTTTTTAAAAGTTCTCAAAGTTCAAGCTACATTACATCAGAAAGAACTCAAGTATTTTGCATTCTAGATTAAGGCAGAATTTTTTAGGAGATCTCAAAAATTCCATATTAACAATGTCATAAGTTACAAGGAAATTCGAGAGTTTATATGCATAAAATGGGGCAGAATTTTTTAGGAATATCCTCAAAAATTCCATAGAAGAATGCACTTTAAGATTGCAAATCAATGGTCAACAAGGTGCATCAGGAGAGCAAGGCAATACCAACACAGCCAGTCTCTCAAAACTGAGAATTTTTTCTTTGGATGCAGGAAAAGTGAAGTTACAATTTTTACAATGTTAACCATTACAAAAAGGCATATCAAATCCACCGTGCCCTTCCATGATAATCCAGACAACTTTTCTTTTCCATTTTCCTTTTAATTGATGTTTCTATTACTTCCTTATGATCTTTAAAACAATATTTGATTTTGTAGAAAAATGATCGAGCACAACGATTGAGATATAGAGATATTATTCAAAACACTAACTCTAATCATCATGATTCAAATAACTTTATCTCTAAACTTTATCTTCTATTACACTCCTGGTTTAGTTATAACAAATTGTTGTATTATTAATGAGTGTTGTTTGAGTTATGCAGGTGATGTTATGCAAGACCACCTCGAATTGTTACCCTATTCAAGGTGATGTATCTTATTATATTTGGGCCATCCATCATTTTAAGAGGACGTAATGGATTATCACCCTAACTTACCATATTTTGGGTCATCTATAATTTTAAGAGGACATTCCCAATCCTCACTTTAATAGAGGTGACACATCTTATTATATTTGGGATATCCCCTTTTAAAAGGATGCACCTTATTATATTTGGATTTTCCACCCTTTAAGAGGGTACATCAGATCATCTCTTTATTTGAGACAACATGTTATCATGTTTGGATCGCCACCTCCTTTAGAGTGGCATGTTATTATGTTATGGAATATCACCTCCTTCAGTGTGACATATTATTATGTTATGGATCGTCACCTCCCTCAGAGTGATATCTAATTATGTTATAAATAGTCACCTTTCTTAGGGTGACATGTTATTATGTTATGGACCATCACCTCATTTACTGTGATATGTTATTATGTTTGGATCGTCACCTACTTCAGAGTGACATGTTATTATGTTATGGACCGTCACCTCGTTAAGTATGACATGTTATTATTGTATGGATCTCACCTCCTTTAAACTGACATGTTATTATGATATGGATTGTCACCTTGCTTAGAGTGACATATTACTATGTTATGGTCTGTTGCCTCCTTCAATGTGATATATTATTTATGTTATAGAGTCACCTCCTTCGGAGTGATCTATTATTATGTTAGGACAATCACCTCCTTCAGAGTGATATATTATTATGTTATGAACCGTCACCTTCTTTAGAGTGACATGTTATTATATGGACTATTACCTCCTTCAGTATGACATGTTATCATGTTAGGGAATTCTACCTTTAGATTGACATATTATTATGTAATAACTGTCACCTCTATCAGAGTGACACGTTATCGCATTATTCATTGTCACCTCCTTTAGAGTGACATGTTATTATGTTGTTTGACTGCTACTTTCTTTATAGTGACATATTAATATATGGATTGGAATATCCTTCAACATAATATGTTACTGCATTATGAATTTTCACCTCCCTCAGTATGGCAGACTAAAGCAAGATATGCACTATTGCCCTCATATTTCATTTGATACTAACAAGTTTAGTGTAAGTGATTAATAGATAGGTTAGATTGTCACTCCATTCAATGTGGCATGTTATATTTAAATTGAGTTGTCTGCCCTTTAATGAGACACGTTGGATCATCACTTCATTCAAAGTGGTATGTTATATATAAATTGGGTCATCTGCCCTTCAATGAGACATATTGGACAGTCACTCCGTTCAAAGTGGCGTGTTATATATAAATTGGGTCATATCCGCCTTACAATGAGACATGTTGGACCGTCACTCCATTCAAAGTGGCATGTTGCATTTAAATTAGGTCGTCCGCCTTTCAATGAGACATGTTGGACCGTCACTCTGTTCAATATTGGCATGTTGCATTTAAATTAGGTCGTCCTTCTTTCAATGAGACATGTTGGACCGTCACTCCATTTAAAGTGGCATGTTGCATTTAAATTGGGTCATCCTCTCTTTAATGAGACACGTTGAACCATCACTCCATTCAAAGTGGCATGTCACATTTAAATTGGGTAATCCTCCTTTCAATGAGACACGTTGGACCATCACTTCATTCAAAGTGGCATGTTACATTTAATTGGGTTGTCCATCCTTCAAATAGACACGTTGGACCATCACTCCATTCAAAGTGACATGTTAAATTTAAATTAGGTCATCGTCCCTTTAATGAGAAACATTGGACCATCACTCTGTTCAAAGTGGCATGTTACGTTCAAATTGGGTCATCTTCCCTTCAATGAGACACGTTGGACCGTCACTCCGTTCAAAGTGGTAAAATATTTTAGAACAGGTTGTACAACTTGGTTCATCAACTAGCTTAGCATTGCATGTTCAAACAGGTTTGCATTAATTTATATTTGTGTAATTCTATATGTACAACTAATCATTTATTTGAGTTGTTTTCGAGAGCATCCAAAGGGATGAAATTCTCAAATCAAATCCACAGGTGTGGATGACTCCAAAAAGGACGAAGCACAATGTGGAACTTTTTCTTAGCAACAAATAGGACGTAGTCTAGAGAGGGACATCAAACTCTTTGGAAACGAGTGTAATACCCCATACTTTTCTTAGTCCCGTTTGCTCCTAGTGTGTCAAGGGTCAACTTTAAAAATGTATAACTCTTGATATGTGTAGAATTTTATATCTATATACCCACCAGTGAAGCACCGCGATTATGCTGCGTCACAGTGAAGTCCAAAATCTCACTCATCCCTTTCCAGTAGCTCACCATAATTTATCAGTATCACGCCAAAATTTTTGATGGAAAAGACACCACGTCGTAGTAGAGTGCAAAATGGCACACATTCTTTTCGAGTGATGCAACATAATTACGATGCGTCGCACCAGAGCCCAAAATAGCACTCTACCCTTTTCTAGTAATACATCATGATTGCGTCGTGTCGTGTCGCGGTGCAGAATTGGAATTTCATGTTCCGAACTAATTTTTCCAAAGGGAAACTTAGTCTTTTCCCAAGCCCCCAAATCATGAAAAACACTAGATTAAACCTATTCTAAGCCTAATATGCTCATTATTCACAAGATTTCTCTCCAAGAAAACCCTAGAACTTCAATTATAAACCTCAACAAAGCCAAATTCTACCATTCTTTTTCTAAGATAACCTAAAATTCAAGATTCCCAATTCAAGATCTTCAAGAAACAATCTTCGAGAGCACAAATAGGAACTCAAAGTTCAAGCTTCTTCATCCATTCATTAATTCAGGTATGTGGGGTTTTCAACAAGGATAATTCTTTCATCCTTGTGTCCAAAATTAGTTTTTGAAGTTAATTTCACATGTATTTACATAAGTTTCAAATTAGGGTTCATACCCAAATATTTTTATTTGAAGATTATGATCTTACAGTTGATTTAGATGTTGAATTGCATGTCTACTTGTGTATTTTTTTATGTTTCACATTATTTCCCAGATTTAGAATTTAATTATCAATTCTTTCATTATTAAGCATGAAATTTACGATGATTTGACATGAATTTGAGCATGGCTTATTAAGCCCTAGTTGAATATTGATATTTCAAGAATGCCTATATTTTAAGCACAGTATGATTAGTTATTTTCAAACATTGATCAAGATTTGATCTTTTGATCTCATCTTAGATACGGAATCCCCTTTACAATTTATAGTAACAAGATACACAAGTGGTTTTCATTATAAGCCCTTATAATAGTTTTAAAAGTGGATTTCCTACAGAATGAGCATTCATATTAAAAGGAGTAGTATTTAGCACTGAATTGGGTATGCTTACATGCCCTAGAACTATGAGCTAATGTAGGTTTAGATTATCAGATTATTTTTATTTTTATATGGATGACAGTAATAGATGTGATCACTTAGCTTAGGTTATACTCCTTGGCATGAGTATGACACCTCTCCCCAATATGAGGTTTTTCCATAAAGGAACTAGATGTTGGACACTATGATAGCTTACATAGTGTATATTGGTTAGAAGAACCTCCTTGTAGAAAAGAGTAATCCTAACAGAAAAGAATAATAGAGAAGCATTTAGAAACTAAATAAAGACTCTCGATGTTATTCAGATATTATTTTACATAAGACATTAGCTATTGGATTTTAGCTTATAGTTTACAAATTTAGAGGTGAGTCCTTTTACACATAGCATGTATGCTTTAAAAATAGATTTCAAGTATATATTTAGAACTGAGTATGGTGGATCATAATATTCATGTAGTATGCTTTATCATTCATGATTTATGATTATAGTATTCAATTACTCAAGCCAAAGTGAGCCATTATTACTTAGCATACATTATTTATGAGAAAGATATATGTATTACCTCACTATTTTACTATGCATTTTACCCCCATATGCTTAGTACAGTCCAGAAGTACTGATCCACATATATGTCTATGTGCTACATTATTTAATAATGTAGGTTCGGGTGTTCGTTTTAGCAGTGTGAGTGATTTTGAGCATCTCCATCTATATCTCAATAGCTGGTGAGTCCTCATAGTTTGGGGACTTAGTTATTCAGATTTTCTAGCTTATTATATTAGTAGATTTAGTGTTTTCAGTCACTTCGAGTTAGCTGAGGGCTTGTGTCAGTGGATCTCTAGTTATTAGTAGTAGAGGCTTGTCAGACTACTCAATATAATTTATATTTCCAGTATTAATTTCCCAGACTTTTGAGTCTAATATGTTCAGATAATTTTAGCTTAGATCAGACAGACTTTTGCATTGATTTTATGTTTATATTTCTCCATTATGAGTTTTAGATTTAGTTTAATTCTTACAGGGTTAGCTTGAGGCTACTCATAGTCTTGAGCACTATGTGATATCTCGGGACCCATTTTTGGGGCATTACAAACTTGGTATCAGGTCCTAAGGTTATAAGAGTCCTAAGGAGTTAGAAAAACCGCGTTACATATAGTCTTGATCACGGGTGTGAAGCATGCCACATTTATGACCAAGAAGCTACAGGATATTTTAGGAAATCATCTCTTTATTTAATGATCTATCATGCTTACAGTGTCCTTATCTTCTTTTAATTCGTGCTCGTATATGACAATTGAATATGCCTCCTCACCGAGCTAATGCATGCAGAAATAATAAACAACCACCCCAACCTGCTAACCCCTCTAAATGAGAATGTATCCCATGTTAAATTTTGAACTGCCTTTCAGGAATTAGCCCAAGCTGTGACTGTTAATGTTCAGGGCAACCATCAGGCAGCAGTCCTACTTCAACAAAATACGGATTTAGTAGCAGTCAAAATTTATGACTTCATAATAATAAATCCTCCTGAGTTCTTTGGGTTAGAAGAAAGTGAGGACCCACATCTTTACATAGATGAGATAATAAAAAACACCTAGATTATGTATGTTACTGAGGAGAAGAGTGTAGATTTGGCATCCTATACACTAAAAGATGTGGTGTATGATTGGGTGGTTATGTGGAAGAATAGTAGAGGTGAGAATGTATCTCATATGAGTTGGCAGATGTTTCAAGATACACTTCTAGATAGGTTCTTTCCATGTGAATTGAGAGAAGCTACGGTAGAGGAGTTTTTGAACCTGAGGCAGGGCTCGATGTCATTGAAAGAGTACTGACTTAAGTTCAACCAGTTTTCTAAGTATGCCTTTGATATGATGGCTGACCCTAGGTCTAGTTTGAGTAAGTTTATTACTAGAGTATCTGGCTTGGTAGTCAAGGAGTGTAGGACTTCCATGCTTATTGGAGATATGGATCTTGCTAGGATGATGATTCATGCTATATAGATAGAGGCATAAAAATTGAAGGGGAGAGAGAAGGGAAATAAGAAGGTTAGAACTAGGTAGTTTGATTATAGCCAGACTAAGTTTGTAGGGGGAATCGTTCATAGTTTTAGAGTCACTCATCTATGCCAGTGCCATCTTCAGCCAGTGTTCTCACCCCCAGAGCTAGCCAGGAGTAGTGGGGTAAGACTTTTATGTCCAGATCTCAGAATAGTATGTGTGGAAAACCCAGTTATCCATCATGTGCTAAGTGTGGTAAGAATAATCTTGGTCAGTGTTTGTTGGGTCAGAAAGGTCATTATGGTTGTGGTAAGATGGGTCATGGAATCAAAGAGTGTCCGCATGCTAAGCATGGAAACAAGGATGTTCATCCCCAGACTCAGGCTACTAGCAAACCAGCTTCTTTAGGTCACCCAGTCCCTCCTCAGGGTGCATCATCCAGTATCGGTGGCGGTCATCACTAGAATTGGTTTTATGCTTTACCATCCCATCAGGTGTAGGAGAGTTCGCCAATATTGTTACTAGTATGCTTCATGTTTTTTACCTTAATGCTTATGTGTTGTTAGATCTAGGGTCAAATCTCTCTTATCTGACCCAACTATTTGTAGTAAATTTTGAAATATGTCCTGAAAATCTCCCTAAGCCCTTCTTAGTTTCTACCCCAGTGGGTGAGTCAGTTATTACCAAATAGATCTATAGAAGATATCCTATTACTGTCCTTCATAATATCATGTTAGCAGACTTAATAGAGTTAGATATGGTTGACTTTGACCTTATTCTGGGCATGGAATAGTTCTATTCTTGTTATGCATCTATAGATTGTCGCACATGAGTGGTGAAGTATCAGTTTCTAAATGATCCAGTCTTTGAGTGGAAAGGTAATTCAGTATCTCCCAAGAGTCATTTTATATCCTATATTAAGGCCAAAAAGCTGATCTCAAAAGGGTGCATCTATCATCTAGTTCAAGTCAAATACACTAAGTATGAGGCTCTAACAGTTCAGTCATTTTGTATAGTCAATGAGTTTCCTAAAATTTTTCTCAAAGATTTGCCAGGGATACCTCCCGATAGGGAAATAGAATTTAGAATTGACCTTCTTCTAAATACTCAGCCCATCTTCATTCCTCCATATCGTATGGTTCTATCCCAGATTGAGGATTTAAAATAGCAACTTAAAGAACTCTTAGATAAAGGTTTCATAAGGCCCAATGTCTCTTCATGGGGTGCTTCCGTCCTATTCATGCAAAAGAAAGATGGTTCTTTGCGAATGTACATTTACTATCGTCAGTTGAATAAGGTCACAATCAAAACCAAATATCCTCTTCCTAGGATTGATGACTTATTCGACCAACTCCAGGGTACAAGTTATTTCTCCAAAATAGACCTTAGGTTCGGCAATCATCAAATTAGAGTAAGGGAATATGATATCCTGTTATGGTCATTTCAAGTTTCAGGTCATGTCCTTTGGGCTAAAAATTGCCCCAAAAGCCTTCATGAACTTGATGAATGAAGCTTTCAAATAGTATTTGTATATATTTGTCATAGTCTTTATAGATGATATTCTTGTCTATTCTTATAGTGAGGATAATCCTGCAGACCATCTTAGAATTGTGTTGCAAACTCTTAAAGATCACCAGTTGTTCGCCAAATTCAGCAAATATAAATTTTGGCTAAGATTAGTATCTTTCCTCGATCATATTTTTTCCAGTGATGGAATTAGATTTGATCCCCAAAAGATAGAAGTAGTAAGAAATTAGCCTAGACCTATCTCTTTGTCAGACATCCAAAGTTTCTTAGATTTAGCTGGCTATTATAGATATTTTTTTGAGGGTTTTCATCTTTTGTATCCTCTATGTCTAGATTAACTCAGAAAAAAGTTAAGTTTCAATGGTCAAATTCCTGTGAGAAGAGTTTTTAGGAGTTAAAGACTCGACTCACTTCAGCCTCAGTTTTAGCGCTACCTGATGGTGCAGATGGATTTATTATCTATTGTGATGTTTTTAGAATTGGTATAGATTGTTTTTTGATATAGAGAGGTAAGGTTATAGCCTATGCCTCTAGACAGCTTAAGCCTCATGAAAAGAACTACCCTACCCATGATCTTAAGTTAGTTGTTGTTGTACTTGCATTGAAAATTTGGAGGCATTATATCTATTCGGTGCATGTTGATGTATTCACAGATCACAAAAGCTTGCAATATGTGTTCACTCAAAGGGAGTTAAATCTTTGTCAAAAAAGGTGGTTAGAATTGCTGAAGTATTATGATATGAGTGTGTTGTATCATGGAATTAGTTTGGGAAGTTCACCAGTTAGCTAGATTGGGTGTGAGGTTGGTTGACTCAGCTGAGAGGAACATTTGGGTTTAGAGTTGTTCAGAATCTTCTCTAGTTTTTGAAGTGAAAGAGAAGCAGGATAAGAACTCTAGATTGGTCAAACTGAAGGGTTCAGTTAAAGACCAAAAGGTAGGGGTTTTCTCTCAAGGAGGAGATGGTGTGTTGAGATACCAGAGTAGATTGTGTATGCCGTGTCTTGACAATTTAAGGTAGTGGATATGGCAGAAGCATATGGTGCGCGTTACTCCATTCATCCAAGAGCCACTAAGATATACCGTAAATCATGGGAATTCTATTGGTAGAGTGGTATGAAGAGATATATCATAGAATTTGTAGCCAAGAATGCAACTTACCAACAAGTTAAGGTATAGCACCAAAGACCTAGTGGTACATCGCAAGAGTTTGGTATTCCCACTTAGAAGTGGGAAGAGGTGAACATGGACTTTGTGATAGGGTTACCCCATTAGCATCGGCAACATGATTTGATTTGGATTGTTGTAGATAGATTGACCAAATCATCTCTTTCCAGTTCACATATCCTACATAGCTAAAGATTATGCTAAGCTGTATATCAGAGATTTGGTTAGATTGCATGGAGTTCCCTCATCTATATTCTCAAACAGGGGTACTTAGTTTACCTCTTGGTTTTGGAAAGACTTTCAGAAGGGTCTTGATACCTAAGTTCATCTCAGTTTAGCTTTTCACCCGCAGACAAATAGTCAGGCAAAGAGGACCATTCAGACTTTAGAGGATATGTTGAGGGCGTGTGTTCTTATTTTTAAAGGCAGTTGGGATTACCACTTTTCATTGATCGAGTTTGCCTACAATAACAGTAACCATTGTAGTATTCAGATGGCCCCATTTGAGGCTCTTTATGGGCGGGGATGTAGATCACTAGTCGGTTAGTTTGAAGTAGGTGAGGCCACTTTGATTGGGCCAAATATGGTGTTTGAATCCATGGAGAAAGTTTAGATGATTTGAGAGATATTAACAGTATTTCAGAGTCATCATAAATCTTATGCATACATAAGAAAAAGAGATCTCGAGTTTGAAGTAGATAATCTTGTGTATTTGAAGGTTTCACCTATAAGGGGTTGAAGAGATTTGGCAAAAAGGAGAAGCTTAGTCCCTGAAATGTGGGTCCCTACAGGATTTTAAGTCGTGTGGGGAAGTAGCGTATGAGCTTGAGCTACCTACAGACTTGTCATTATTTCACCTAGTATTCTATATGTTCTTATTGAAGAAGTGTATAGATGATTCAGTTGTTGTAGTCCCTCTAGGAAGCACAGACATGTAGAATAGCCTTTCATACGCAGAACTTCCAGTACAGATTCTTGATCATCAGATCTGTAGACTAAGGAACAAAGAAGTTCCCTTGGTCAAAGTTCCATGGAGAAATCAGTCGGTTGAGGGTGCTACTTGGGAAGCAGAAGAAGACATGCGTACCAAGTATCCTCACCTCTTCTCAACAAACTTAGATTCAGCCTAAGGTAACAGTCTTCCTTAATTCAGTTCTTTTCCAGTCTTAGTTTCAGCCATGTGATTATCTTCATCTTAAGTAATGCATTCGCAGATTAGTTCAGTCACTCAGTATGATTTAGATTCAGTCATGCATTTTTGTTTCAGTTGGGCATGCCAACATATAGCCTCAGTTCCTTAGTATCCTTAATTTAGCTAGTCTCATTTGAGGACAAATGTTCCCAAGGGGGAGCTATTGTAATACCCTATACTTTTCTTAGTCCCCATTTAGCTCCTAGTGTGTTAAGGGTCAACTTTAAAAATGTAAAAATCTTGATACCTGTAGAATTTTCTATCTACAGACCCACCAAATTGTAGATAATTGAACCATCTTTACAACGATACCAATTTTTCCTAAATCCAATACTAGGTAAAAGGGGGTTGTGTAGCTCATTGTGAATGTGGAGGTCCTAAGGGACTGATACTTGAAACCACATTTGCTGGCATGGGGGTCTATATTGCATTCTTCAACCTATATACATTTTATTGGAATGGTTGAAGCTTTGCTTTTTTTTCCCTTCCTTGAATTTTCCTGTCTTGTGTAGCTATATGCATTGTGCCCTTTCAGTAGGAGAGCTGAACCCTTATAGCTCATGGGTTGCCTTAGGATGGATAGAGCTACAAAGTGTAGGTTAATGGTTTTAAACTCTCATGTTCATGATCTTTTACTCTATCTCGACATTTAATACATGTATATATGAATGTGTTCATGTGGTTTTGACTAATTTTGGATATGTCATTATTTTATCCCTTTTCCTGAGTAATATGCCAGTGCTTATCCCACTGACCGTCTCTGGATGTTATATCATTTCATGATGTAGGGTCCTAGGATTTTCTATTACCTTATGTAATATTAGATGGTAAAGATATTGATTGAGTTGTTTTGAAATAGTGAGCCTCCATCGTCTGAAAAGCTTTACCATTTCAGTAGTTTACTTTTCATATTTTGGGAATTGAAAAGTTACATTTTCATGGTCGGAGGCATTTCCCGACCTAATTTGGTATTTTAATTTTAGAGACTTTTATAGACAAAGCATGGGTTGGTTATTGTTTTGGATTGTTAGAACCTTCTTCTTTGTTTATATATCATTCTTAATGTTTGGTTTGGCTTTTGCTTTTATTTTATTATTCTCAGGTAGTTAGGCTAGGGATGATCTTTAACCTATGTTGGGCTTAAGAAACCATCATGACTAGGTCTTTAACCTATGTTGGGCTTGAGAAACCTATCACGGATAGGCCCTGGTATGAGTTATGATAGGCTTGGTATCAGAGAATAGTTTAGGGTCATTGGGTATCCATAAATTCGTATTAAGTAGAGTCCCCTCTATGTGTATGTAGCATGCCACATTCATAAGAGGGAGGCTACAAGACATTTAGGAATGCTTCCCTTTCTTGTGTTCTAATTCAGGCTGTAGAGTCTAGTGTCTTGAAATTTCACTAACTACTAGATTAATTTCATTTTAGATCTTGCCTCCTAAATGATCTGACGATCTTAGAAACTTTGTCTCACCTAATGAAAATGTGGAGGGGACTCTCCCTATTCATAAAATGCATACCAGGTCTTGGGTCCCCATTCCCAATTTCACCACTCTACTTAGGGATCCACCAGTCCCCACTAGTCCTTCTACGGCTGGGACACTCATGTTAAGTCACCTCAAGGGGATATATCTAATGTAGAGTTTTATTTTTTTATTCTTTTCTTACTTAATTAGTGGCATCTCAGTCTTGCTGGTTTGTTTGTGTTGGTTTTATTACTCCTTCATCTGAGGTCATTCAAGTTGGCCAGTTCATAAGGTTGAATCCCCCAACCTTTATAGGTTCGAAGGTTGATTATGATCCTCATGGGTTTATTGATGAGATGAAGAAGATTTTTAGGTTAATGCATTCAAGCAATGTACAGGTGTGGAGATTTTTCCCTATTAGCTAAAAGATGTGTCTTATTAGTGATATGAAGAGTGAGAAGCAATGAGGGGTGATGATAAAGAACAGGCAGTGTAGGATTTCTCCAGTACTTTTCTTGATTATTTCCTTCCCAAGGAGCTGAGGGAGGCTAAGATCAAAGAGTTCATATACTTGAGGCAAGGTAAGATGAGTTGAAGGAATATGCCCTAAGTTGTTATCTAATATGAGGTCTTAAATGAGAAAATTTGCTTCTAGTCTATCCCGTGACTTGGTATTAGAGTGTAAGGCTACCATTCCATATAATGATCTTGATATCTAAGAATAGTAGTGTATATGCAGCAGGTTGAGGATGAAAAAAAGAAACAGATAGAGATAGGACAGAGGTGAAATAAAAAATTTAGGTATTTTGAGCGAGGAGTGAATCAACAAAATAGTGGAAGAGATAGTAGTAGTGGACTAAGAAGAAGAATTGTGAAAGTTCTAATTCATAGTTTTCGGCTAGTACTCCTTATCTTAAAACTTCGGGTGATCATTATTTTTAGACTAGCAGTGGTACTAAGGCACAAGGTGCCCAGTCTTAGGCTAGTAGAGCTTAGTTAGCCCCACCTAATCCTCTTTGTCGATTTTGTGGTCAGCTTTACTGTGGTTATTGTAAGGAGAGGAGAAATATATGTTTCTATTGTGGTCAGTCTGGTCATATGCAGCTAAAGTTGCCAATGGAGCTAATAAGGTCTCAATTTATACTTCTTCAGCTCCTACACCTAAGAGCACCACTTCTGGCACCAGTACTATCCAAAATTATCTCTATGCACTTGCTACTCATCAGTGATCCAAGGCATCCCCATATGTCATCAAATGCTATGTCATAATTCTTCTCTTGTGATATCTATTATTTGCTTGATCTAGGTTCTATCCTATCCTATGTGACCCTTTATATTATTGTGCATTTTGGTTTTGGTCCTGAAAATATTTTTGACCCCTTCTCTATGTCCACTTCGATGGGTGATTTCGTAGTTGCTAGAAAAATCTATAGGGGTTGTTTGGTGTCAATCTTTCATAATGAGACATTGGTGGATCAATAGAGCTGGACAGGGTAGATTTTGATCTTATCTTGGGGATGGATTGGCTTCACTCATTCTTTGCATCTCTAGATTGTAGGACCCAAAAGGTTAGTTTCAAATTTCCTAATGAGTCAATATTAGAATGGGAGGGGAGTTCCTTAGTGCCCAAAGGGAAGTTTATTTCTTATCCTAGAGCCTAAAAAATAATTTCCAAAGGGTGTCTGTATCACCTAGTTTGGGGTAAGGATTCTAACTTTGAGGTTCCCTCTTTGCAATCTATCTCTATAGTTAATGAATTTCCTGAAGTCTTCCACGATGGTCTTCCTGAAATCCCTCTCAATAGGGAAATATATTTTGGGATTGATTTTCTATTGAATAGCGGTCATTTTTTCATCCCTCTTTATAGAATGGCTTCGACTGAACTAAAGAAACTTAAGGAGTAGCTAAAAGACCTTTTTTATAAGAGAATTATTCCTCCTAGTGTTTCTCCGTGTTGTATCCCTATACTTTTCGTGCATAAGAAAGATGGGTCTTCTTTGACATATATAGACTATCGTTATTTTAATAAGGTTACAATAAAAAGATAGTACCCTCTTCCTAGGATCGATGATCTTTTTTACCAACTTCAGGGTGCTAGGTGCTTCTCTAAGATTGATCTTTGCTTGAGGTATCATCAACTGAAAATTAGAGAGGTTGATATTACCAATACTACTTTCAAACCCGATATGGATATTATGAATTTTTGGTTATGTCCTTTGGGTTGTCAAATGCTCTTACTATTTTCATGGATCTTATAAATCAGGTGTTTAGGCAATTTTTGAATCTGTTTGTTATAGTTTTCGTTTAAGATATATTGGTGTATTCCAAAAATAAGGAGGATATGCCAATCATCTTTGAATTATGTTGTGGTCTCTTAAGGATTAAGAGTTATATGAAAAGTTTTCTAAGTGTGAGTTTTGGCTGAATATTATGACTTTTCTTAGGCATGTTATTTCTGGTGAGGGGATTAAGGTAGATCTACAGAAAGTTAAGGCAATTAAGAAATGGCCTAGACCCATGACTCCAAATGATAAAAGGAGATTCTTGGGCATGTCTTGGTATTATAGGAGGTTTGTGAGGGTATTTTTTAGAAGATGAAGGATAAGTTGACTTCTATGCCTATTTTGACCCTACCTGAGGGTAATTATGGTTTTGTTATGTATTGTGATGCATCCCGAGTAGGAATGGGTTCTGTGTTAATGCATCATGGTATGGTTGTGGCTTATGCTTCCAGCAGCTTAAGATTCATATAGGGAATTATCTGACTCACAACCTAGAGTTGTGGCTGTTGTTTTTTCTTTAAGGATTTGGTGCCATTATCTGTATGGGTGCATGTGGATATTTATTCAGATCATAAGAGCTTGCAGTATGTATTCACGCAAATGGAATTAAATCTCAGGCAGAGGCAGTGGCTTAAATTGCTTAAGGATTTTGACATGAGCCTTCACTACCATCCAGGTAAAGCTAATGTTGTTTTTAATGCTCTTAGTATGTTGTCTATAGGAAGCTTATCTCATGTGGATGGGGAGAAAAGAGGATTGGTAAAGGACATTTTTAGGCTGGCTAACTTGGGAGCCCATATCTTAGACACCGAGGATTAAAAAGTGATTGTTCAAGATATGGTTAAATCCTCTCTTAGTGTTGACGTGAAGGAGAGGCAGGCCTTGGATCCCATACTTATGTATATTAAGGATTATGTAGGTCAGGAAAAGGTTATGGCTTTTCAGATTGATGGAGATAGTATCTTGAGGTATCAAGGTAGATTGTGCGCTTTTGATATGGATAGGCTACGGGAAAGGATCTTGACCGAGCCTCATGATTCCAGATATACAGTTTATCTGGGTTTAACTAAGATGTATCATGATTTGAAGGAAATCTATTAGTGGAACAATATGAACAAGGATAGAGAAAATTTTATAGCCAAGTGTATGGTCTGTCAGTAAGTTAAGGTCGAACACTTAAGTCCTAGTTGCATATCTCAAGAGATAGAGTTGCCCATGTGAAAGTCGGAGGTAATCAAAATGTATTTCATTATGGGTCTTCTACGGTCTGGAAAGCAATATGATTGATTTGGGTCATTGTGGATAGGATGATCAAGTTTGCTCACTTCTTGCCTGTGAGGAATAACTACTATGGAGAGGATTATGATAAGTTGTTCATTTAAGATATTGTAAAGTTTCATAGTGCACTGGTGTCCATCATTTCAGATCAGAGTCTATAGTTTTCTTCTTATTTCTAGCATTTATTTCAAAAAGGTTTTGGTAAGAAGGTGAACCTTAGCACCGCTTTCCACCCTCAAACAGATAGGAAGTAGAGGGGACCATTTAGACTTTGGAGGATATGCTAAGATCCTATGTAATTGATTTTAAGGGTAGTTGGGTTGATTACTTACCTCTTATTAAGTTTGCGTACAATAACAATTCAATCTACCATTGGAATGGCTCCTTTTGAGACTGTTTATAGTAGGAGATGTAGATCTTCTATTAGGCGGTTTGAGGTTGGTGAGACTAGATTATTTGGTCCGGGTTTGGTTCATCAGGCCATAGAGAAGGTGAAAGAGATTAGACAAAGGGCTTAATACTACCCAAAGTTTCCAAAAGTTTTATGCAGAGGTGAGGCGAAGGGAGCTGGAGTTTGAGGTTGGTGGTTTGGTGTTCTTGAAAGTATCTCCTATAAAAGGAGTCATGAGTTTTGGGAAGAAAGGAAAGCTTAGTCCTCATTATGTGGGTCTGTACTAGACTATGAGGAGAGTCAGGAATGTTTCTTATGAGTTGGAGTTGCCCATGATTATGGCTTCTATACATCCTGTTTTCCATGTGTCGATACTTAAAAAGTGTGGGGGTGATCCTTATTTGAGTGTCCTTGTGGTGGATGTTGGTATTTTTGATTCCTTATCCTATAAGAAAGTCTCGGTTTAGATTTTGGATAGGCAAATTCGAAGGTTGAGAACTAAGGATGTGTCTTCCATAAAGTTACTTTGGAGAAATCAAAATATGGAAGAAGCTACATGGGGAGATGAAAATGATATGAGGACTAAGTACCCGTTTTTGTTCTTCGGGGTCGATAAAATGCTTAAGTTATGCATCTTTTTTATTCTAACTATATTTCAAATTATTCCTTGGATTCTGGTGGCATTCTGTCTTGTATCGTTCAAAAAGAACACCTAACTCCTCATTTGGGGATGAATGATCCTAAGGAGGGGGAAAATGTAATACCCCAGGTTTTGGAATATGAAATTTCTTGATTTTTATCAGCACTGTCCAGACTACGACTTAGGTGACAAGTTGTTATCACTCATCACGAGTTGTAGTGTAAGACTCATTGTCTCACCAATGAGATAACTCAATGTTTTTTCCCTAACCATGAGTCGACGTCAAGATCCATAAAATCTGAAAATGATTCGTGAGGTAATTGTCACAACTCGAGACTACCCCCTAGTCGTAACACGGTACTTAGAACCATAAGCGATCCCAAGCTAACCTATGGACTGGCATGAAACTTAAGCAATTAAATTAAATTAATTATATAAGCTAAGCTTTCTGAATGAAAGCATAATCATATGAAAACTGGAATACATGTGATGCCAAAAAGGGTTTAGAACACGATAAATCTGAAGGAAGAATTTAAATTACATAAGTGACTCTAAATAACTATTTAGGAAGCCTCTACTATACTTACTATAGATAGCTGGGACAATACATATGAATAATTCAAACTAAATACATGAACTACAACTGACTAGAGATGCTCAAACTAGGAGAACTCATCACCTGTTAGCTGGGAGCTGCAACTGTCTGATTATAATGTGCAGGATACAACTGGTACCTATATTTTGAGACAATGCAGCACATAGACATATATGTGGATCAATACTTTGGAATGTATTGAGTAATTCGGGGTGAATGCAATAAGTAAAACTAATTAGGTACATAATCTTAAAACATAGATGCTTAGTGCAAGTAGACTCACCAAGAGACTAAAATTAGTTGAAAGCTGAAGTATCTTAAAACATGAGTAACAAACATAATTTGATAAGCTGGTGAATCACTACACTTAGTTTCTTAAATACTTACTATTGTAGAACAAGTAGAACTGAAGCTAGGAAGTGGAAGAACATGAATACTGTATGTAAATCTCAGATAAAGTTGAACATACTGTAAAACTAAATTGAGGATCATGTATGGATACTGAACATAAAAAATATGAATATGTAAAATTGAGAATACATGACTAAGTAAAGCATGTACTGAAATAGTATGAATAACTGAAAGTCTGATTACTTGGTCAAGCAAACCTAAACTTGTATAGACTAAGAACTGACTGAAACTGTGGGAGGTATCATGTAACCGACATGCCCCAATCTGAGTTAATTAAGGTTCAACTTGTAACCCCAGTTGAAAGAGTGTTAGTACCATGCTACAAGTACTGACACATAGTTGGTGATGTGGATCCACAAGTCTGATGTTCCGAAGGACTAGGGAGTTAGTCCTAATCTGGCAGGTGACCCCTAAGAGAGTGTCAGTCCTAAAATAGCGGGTGACATCTTATAATCCTATGCTGGATACATATTTCTGGAACTTAGGGACTGCTACTAAGGACCCAGTCCTAACTGGCGGGTGATCCCCCATCCCTAGGTTCACTCGATGCTAAATCCAACTCCCAACTGAACTAACACTGGTACTGAACTGAACTAAGTTTAACTAAAAGTTACTTTTGATGGTGCTCATCATTATTTTATCAACTGAGTAAAATAATAATAATATCCATTATTTAACTAAATCATTACTTGAAAATCTAAAATCATGTAAAACACATAGGTATCGGAAGTTCATAACCCGCCAGCACTGAATGACCATAAAAATATGATACAAAGCTTTAAAGCTATAGTATGGGATCATGGTTCAAGAACCCAAAACATAGACATTTCATCAAATATGTGAGAATCATAAACTTGAACATGGAAATGTGTAAAGTATGAGGAAATCAACATGATTACATGACTAAATTCATGATTAGGGATTTAACATGAAATTTACTTGAATATGACATGGGAAACTGAAATTTCAAAAATGAGACAACTTAACTTTACATGGAATCATACTAGGACATGAATTGAATCAAACTGCTAAGAAAACATGAATTAAATTCATCTTGAACATATAAAACTTCACAATGAAGGAAAAACTCATATTTTAATCAAAGAAGAGGTTTTTGGGCTTCTTGGGTGAAAGGGACCCATGGATGAACACACCACATACCTTAATTGAATGGATTCTTGAAGATTTCTTGAAGTTTTCTTGAACTTAGAAGCTTTAACTCTTGATTCCTTAGGGAAAGGAGCTTGGGTTTTGTTCTTCGGGAGAAGGAGAGTTTCTTGAGAGTGATTTTGAGAGAAAGGGGTAAATAATGCTCCTAAGAATGCCCCCAATCGTGTTATGGATGAGTTGGGTTGAGGGAAAAAGGACCCAACTACTCTTGGCCCTTTTTTACCATGGAAATAGACCTCATGGAACGACCCCTAGTTTAGTCAAGCAGCCCTCGCGACGTGACCTCTAGTTGGGTAGAATAGCCCTCGCGGCATGGGCCCATCGCGACCCCTTACTTTCTCTCACAAAAATGGTCATAACTTTTCTCTCAGGTAACGGATTAAGGAGAAATTGATATTTTTGGAAGAGTAAATACATCAAATCCCCCATCAACTTGTCAACAAAACTTACTTTAGACCCTAAACTAATCGGGCAATTATTTACCCCCTTAACAACTTTCAAGTGAATTAATTTCAACCTCAAAATCAAAATCCCACTCTTACAGTGGAGAGTGCACTACACACGCACCTAGTCATTGCCAAATCAATACTACATAAGTGCCATGTCATTGCCATGTAAGAAATTGTAATTTAAAAAAAAAGTAGTCCCACACACATACTTTTTATATTTTTTTTTTTAAAAAGAAAAAAATATATATACTATTTATATATATTTATAGAATATATATCTTTTTAAAAAATATATATACAAAATATACTTTTAAAAATATTTATATATATATGTATATATTAAATAGACCCCCCCCCCACCCGTTCTTTCTTCTTCACAACCCCCACCCTCATGCCCACCCCCACCCCAATTCCTTCTTTTTTTTCTCCAGAAGACGCTCCCCTCCCTTCTTCTTCACAGCCCCCCACCCTACCCAGATTCCTTCTTCTTATTCTTCAGCAGACCCCCTTCCCCGTTCCTCCTTTTTCTTCAAATAGCCACACCCCTTTTTTCTTCTTGTTTCTCCATTGTTGCAAGCTTTTCAATGAAAATTTTTTTCTTCACCAAATAAAAAATTGACTTGAATTAACTTGAGCAAATCCAACAATGGACTAAATACAAGTACATGATCACAAAAACACATCAATACAAAAAATCTCAAATCAATTTAAGATTTTTCCTCCATTAAAATATAATTTCAACCTTCAATTCTAACTACCTCAATGTTTTTAACAATCAAAATAAACAAGGAATTGACAAATATTTCGATTCATTGTTGGAAAGAAAAAAAATTAAATTCAATAGTATAACGATGTGCTAGGGGTAGGAGTGGGGGTGAGGGGAACGAGGGGGTGAAGGGGCAAGGTTGAAGAAGATAAAGAAAGAAAATTTATAAAATTTTAAAGTGGACCCTACTTTTTTCACATTTTTAAGCTATTTACGCGCTGATTTTTAAAAAATTTGCCACGTCAGTAATTAGGGTGGTAAAAAATTCAGTTGAAAGTTGTTAAGGGGGTAAATAATTATAAGTTGAGTTTAAGTGCTAAAGTAAGTTTTGGCAATGGTAAATGATGTATTTTCTCTTATTGGAAAGCTAACTCAATTATACATCATTTGGTAGGACTTGAGCTGCAAAATTCCACAAATATCAAAAGTTATACAAGTTCAAAGTCGACTCTTGTAGAATCGAATACCAAAATTTGGCCGAACCAAAGGCTCTTAGCTCAACTTTACTCTAAGTGATTCCTATGAAAATTATTCACCTAATACGCACTCTTCACACTAGGATAAATGATCATGACACTTGTATTCAAAATACAAATCATGGGATTACAGTTTACACGCGTAGGAACGATGATTTGATTTCTAGCTCAAAAATGTGGGGTGTTACAGTAATAATTTGTGGTCATAACTGTAAGGTCCTAGGCTTTTGACACTCAGTTCGTGAGTCTAGGTAATGACTCATGGTCAGACATCACGAGTCATTGCCCGACCCATGATGACTGGCCCCTATTTTTCTTGCATGTTTTCATTAAGGAAATTTTGGTCTTTTTCCATCCTTTACTCTTTACCCATAACTTAAGTTCACTCCAAGAGTACCTTTAAAATCAGTTAATCAAATCAAATGCACTCCTCTCATCTTAAACTCTCCAAAATACGAGAAATATAGGGTTTAAAAGGGATTAGACATCTAGGCTCTAATTTGTGATTTCTCTCCAAATTCCTTAGTGTTTCGGCATGTCTCTCACCCCAAAACAAGTATTTTAATTTATGGCATAATTTGATTTGAGAATCATGTGATTTAAGTGTTAGGTTTGAACTTGCATTGAGGGATTTTCATGGTACTTACTTGAATTGTTTTACCTTTGTCTAAATGCATTATTCATGCTTTAATTAATCAATTTTTATAAAATGAATTGGGGAATTTTTATATGGTTTGGAAAAGGGCACATGGGTTCCCCTAAATTGATGGATGTTGGTTTGGAATTTGTATTAACTTCAGCCCAACTTTATAACTTTGACTTTTAATGTGTAACTTACATGGTTTAACTCACTTTTGAAATTATTGCACTGCATTAATGAACAAACAGATATAAATGAATTTGGAAGGCCTTGCTGGCCATGGTTTTGGCTTTAATGGAACTTGGGAGTCTAAAGATTACATGAATTGGAATGGCATAAATGGATTAGCTTACAAGCATAATTGGTATAATGATACCATAATGGTAAATACCTTAATAAACGACTCTGGTTAATGGATGGATTTATGTGCATAATGGTTTAATTTAGGATTAAAGGGGGTTGTGTAGCTCACTGTGGAGGTAGAGGTCTCTAGAGGATCGATACTGGAAACTATGTTTGCTGGCGTGGGGGTCTATTTGACTGTGTGCATGGTTCACAGTATATATATATATTATTATTAGAATTATTGGAGCCTCGATGACTTTAGTCCTTCCTCGATTCACACAACTATATGCTCTGGGGCCTTTTCAGCATAGGTAGCTGAAACCATATAGCCCGTGGGTGCCCTTAGGATAGATAGAATTACACTGGCTAGTTTAATAGTTTTAAACTCTCATGTTCATGACCTTTTACCCTATCTCGGCATTTTATATATGTATATATAAATGAGTGCATGTGGTTTTAACTGATTTTTGATATGGCATTATTTTATCCCTTTCCCTTAGTTATATGCCAGTGATATAGGCTGCATCATTTTATGATGTAGGATCCTAGGGTTTTCTGTTACCTTGTAGAGTATTAGGTGGTGCGAATATTGATTGGGTTTCTTTGAAGTGGTGAGCCTCCATTATCTGGAAAGATTTACCATTTTACTAGCTTTCTTTTCATATTTGGGAGTTGAAGAGCTTCATTGACATGGCCGGGGGCATGTGCTGACCTAATTTGGTATTTCGATTTTAGAGGCTTTTGTGGACAAAGTGTGAGTTATTATTTGTTTTGGATTCTTAGAACCTCCCTCTTGGTTTATATACCATTCTTATATTTTGATTTTGCTTCTGCTTTTATTTTATTATGCTTAGGTGGGTAGGCTAGGTGGTGGTCTCCAGCCCAAGATGGCCTTGAGATACCCATCACGATCAGACCCTGGTTCGAGTTATGACACATTATCAGGGACTGAACTCCTAAGAGACCTTTTGTTATGACTAGGAGTCCCTCATAATGACTCATTATGCTCCACAGTGAGTCATACCCTGGACTCATTGTCAAGGGACCAAACTTGGGCTTCCTACTATTATGGTAGTGAGTATATTGTCATGAATCATTACCTGTGATCATGAGTTCCTGCCTGGGCCCATTGTCACAGGTAGGTTTACATCATCAAAGTGTTTTGGCCATAAACTTTTACCCTAATCTTCAATTATGGTGAGACCAGTGGCATTGGAAAGCTAATTGAATTACCTATCTCATAGATGGTCTAGGGCTCAAAATCTTAGGGTATTATAGAAAATTGGTGTATGACGATAGAAGGTAAATAATAATTAGAAAAAAGGGCCATTAAATATGTTTGATCTGTGTTCTGCATCATTTACTTTCATTATTTATATATCCCATCCTTACTTTAGTATAATCCTTTACTTATACTCACCTTGCTTATGGAGGCTCGATTGGGTTTATTCTTCTTAGTGTGAACCTTCTATGCTTATGGGAGCCCAGTTAGGTTATAGTTAGACTTTTATTTACACTTTTGATTTACTTATCTTATCTTATATATATATATATATATATATATATATCACTTTTGTCTGGTATAGTTTATTATTTCTTTTTATGCCCTTTTATTATTAACTTTAGTTTACATCCTCGCACTTTATTTATTCTTTTAGAATACTTTTGCTTACTCAGCCAAAGATACCTACTCAGTACCCATTTTTTTTATACTCATACTACACTTTTGTATCTTTTTCATCATGCAAATTCAAGTACTAGTAACCATTAATGGTAACATCCTTGAATTGTGGTGTTGTTCTAAGATAGGGTGAGCTTTTATAGTCTAGATTTGATACGCCTCCTGCTGCTATTTTTGATAGTCTTATTTATATATTCTAAGACTACGATGCATGCTTGACGTTATCTAGTACTCTATTTATGGTATAGTGGCTCTTATACTAACCTTACCAGGTTATTGGAAAAACTCATTTTTTATATTTTTTCCTCTTACGTCTACTATATAGTCTGTTCATATGTATATATATCATTATTTTTAGTTTCTTGGTATTTTTGTTACATACCTATTTCCTTACTTTTCTTATCTTCCACTGATTAGCCCGTTACGTGCTACTTTGGACTATTGTTTTACTTACCTAAAGGCAGGTTAAAGTAGGTTCCATCATAACTCAAGAAATTTAGGTTGTGATAGTTTGATATTAACTCCTAGGATCATCGATATTATTTGTAGAAAAGCAAGTGTCTAGTACAGCTCCGTGGATTTGTAAGATGACATATGTATCCTATCTTTGAAAGGCTACAGGATATTTATAGAAAACTTATAATGTTTGTTCATTTTTGTGCATTGAGTCTATCTTTGTTTCTAGATTCTCATTTATTTCACCCTATTATATATAGTTAGGATGCGAGCCACGGTGATTCGGGATGGGACCTTGAGCCTGCAGTCAGAGTACTAGTTAGAGGTCTAGGGTAATCCAAAGGTTGAGGCTTAGCTAGATCTATAGCCCTAGATCGAGACCAGACTAAAAAGCCTTCACCATATCCTATTATTACTCTCGGTCTAGAGATAGCACTAGAAAGTCAGCCAATACAATAATAGGTGGGTCTGGGGCAGCCCAAGCTCCAATAAAAATTATATCTTGTTTAGTTCATCATGATGCTTTAGTGCAATTATTGATCTTGGTAGATGATCCGCCAACAGATGAGGCCTAGACAACATCCAGAGTGGCCTTGATTTAGAAGCGCAACATGCAGCTGCGATTCGTAGAGTAGATGTCCAACTAGCACTGGTAGTCCCTGTCCCATAGTCAAAATTATCCCGACTAGTTATGACTTATGAGGAGCAGAAAATATTGGGCCAATTTCTTAGATTGGCTCTACCTAGATTTACAAGGGCCCCATGCTTGAATGCATTTGATTTTTTGAGTAGTTTTAAGAAGAGGTTACATTATTTAGGCCTGGTTGAGTCTCATGGTATTAACTATAGCACTTTTCAATTTGATCAAGCAATTGATAGTGGTGGAGTGGATATCGTGATTCTAGGATAGTCGAATCTCTCTTATGATATGGATCTAGTTCTCTAAGGCTTTTTTGGAGAAATATATGCCTTACAACTAGCGTGAGCATTTGAGGAGTCCGTTTATAGGATTGGAGAAGGTTCTATAACCATAGAAGAGTATGAGGTGAGGTTTCATGAGCGGATAGACATGCTATTACGGTTCTACCTATTGGTATAAATGGAATTATTATTTCTTTAGAGTGATGAGACATTACATGGATACTTAGAGTTTGGTAGCTACAACAGTGTTTTATGCTTATTTTCAACTATGCTCAAACTATAAAAGATATTTATTATATTCCTAATAAGGCAGTGATAAGACATTGCAGTAAGGTAGTGGTGGGATATAGGATGACTTATAGTTTAGAGGTATGGGTTTATGGGGTTGGTACCCCTTAGATCAATCCTACTAGCACCAGGTTCAGTCTAATAAGCTCATTCAAAGAATGCTTTATATGTTAGATGGGGGTCTCCCTGGTTATAGTAATATTGATGGGTAGAGCAGTAGTCAGTCCTCAATAGGTGCATAATCAGGGTCTTCAGGATGAGGTGGCCTTCTGATCAGTCGGGCCTTCTCAACAAGGTAGAGTTCTTGGCCATGTTATGATTTTGGTATTGTAAGACATTTCACCAAAGAGTGTTCCCTGGGTGGGATTATTGAGCTAGCCTCATAAAGTATTCCATCGATCAGATCAATGTCTCCACTAGCTAGAGGTGGTGTACAGGGTCCTCGGGGTGGTCCTCAGGGTTGTGAATGAGGTCCTTAAGTAGGTCAGACAGTCACCCAATCTGGATATGAACGGGGTTATTTTTT
Organism: Capsicum annuum; assembly: GCF_002878395.1. Lineage (NCBI taxonomy): Eukaryota > Viridiplantae > Streptophyta > Magnoliopsida > Solanales > Solanaceae > Capsicum > Capsicum annuum. The sequence continues at coordinate 142,606,416 of NC_061122.1, read as the reverse complement.
CTAGTTAGTAGGTCAAATGTTGAGGCTTTGGATGTTGTAATCACCGGGTATGATTTTAATATATATCATCATCCAGCTTCTGCTTTATTTAATTTGGGCTCCACATATTCATATGTTTCTACTTATTATGCACCATGGTTAGGGTTTTTTTAGGATCCATTAGCGATGTATTTTCGTGTAGTCACTCTTGTGTATGATTCTTTAGTATTGGATTAGATTTATAGATCGTGTATTATGACTGCTCAAGAGTATAACACTAAAACTGACCTTATTTTGCTACACATAGTGGATTATAATATGATTCTAGGCATGGACTAGTTATCCTCCTATCATGTGGTCTTGGATTACTTTGTCAAGACCATTACCCTAGTTATTTTATGCATACCCTCAGTTGTGTGGTAGGGTTCTTTTAGCATGCATCAATAGGGATTATTTATTATACTCAGCCTAAGAGATTTATATCATGGGTTTCTGTGTCATACCTTTCTTATGTTCATGATATTAGTACAAAGAGTACTCCGCTTAACTCTATTCTTGTAGTCTATGAGTTTCTTAATCTCTTTCTTTCCGACCTACCTTGCCTTCCTCCTGAGTATGATATTTTCTATATATCTTGAGTTAGGGCACCCAACCTATCTCTATGGCACCTTACTATATAGTTCTTGTCAAGCTAAAGGATCTTAATATTAAACTTTAGGATGTTTCAAGTAGGGTTATATTAGGATGAGGGTATCACCATACACTTCTCCTATTCTATTTTTAAATAAGGATAGATATATGTGTGTGTATCAATTATAGGCAACTAAATAAGGTGACAGTGAAGAACAAGTATCATATGCCTCATATCAATGATCTATTTGAATATCTTTATGGTGCAACAATGTTTTCTAAGATTTATTTGAGGTTTGGATACCATTATTTGAGTATTATGGTATAGTACATTCCTAAAACAATCTCCAGGACTCGATACAACAATTATGAGTTCCTACTGATATATTTTGAATTGACCAATTCCCCAACAACATTCACGGACTTGATGAACTATGTATTCATGCCTTATTTGGACTCCTTCGTGATAGTTCTTATTGAAAACATCCTTGTCTATTTGAGGAGTAGGAGGAGCACGAGGAATATTTGAGGATTGTGCTCCATATTTTGAGAGATCATCAACTTTATGATTATGAAAGTGTGAGTTTTGGTTCAGTTTAGTTGAATTCTTAGGGCACTTAGTATCCAGGGATGGGATTCAGATGAACCTAGTACAGATTCAGGCCATTTGTGACTAGGCTAGGCTAATATCTCTAATTGAGGTTCATAGTTTTATTATGTTGCCAGGTTATTACAGGTAGTTTATTAAGATATTTGGTACTATTGTAGCACTTATGACCATATTAACAAGGAGGTCCCATGTAAATGGTTTAGTAGATATGAGGTGATCTTTCTAAAGATTAAGAACTTGATCACTTCAGCTCCCATTCTGACTCCTCTAGTTAAGGGTAAGGGATTTGCTTTATATTATGATGCTTCTGGTGTCGATTTAGGTTGTGTTCTGATGTAATAGGGCCAAGTTAGAACATATGCTTCTAGATAGCTAAAGATATGTGACAACAACTACCCCACTCATGATGTAGAGTTGGTAGTTGTAGTTTTCGCACTTAAGATTTAGAGGCATTACTTGTCTGGTGTTAGCTGTGATATTTTCATTGACAATTATTATCTTTAATACATTTTGACTTGGAGAGATCTTTATTTGAGACAACGCAGGTGGATTAAGTTGTTGAAGGACTATGACCTCTTTATTATATGTCGTTCGAGCAAGGCGAATGCGATAGCAGATGCCTTATGTTGGAAGGCAGTGTGTATGGGTATCTTAGCCTTCATTTTAGTTTCAGAGCAACCATTTTCCTTGGACATTTATTCCCTATACAACATAATGGTTCTACTTGATATTTTTACCCCAGGAGAATTTTCGCTAATGTTGAGGCTAGATTTTTCTTGTTGGAGAAGATTTGGGGTTGTCAGGTTAAGGATGGTGGATTGCGTAAAATTTGGGATTAGCTATTGATAGGTAAGTCTGGGAGGGCTACCTTACATTCTAAAGGTATTTTAATATTTGGTGGTCTCATTTGTGTTCTAAGGGTAAGGGGTTTGATTAGTTGATACTTTAGAAGTTCATAGCTCCATGTATTATATTCACCTTGAGATAGATAAGATGTATAGGGAATTGAGTAAGCACTACTAGAGGAGTGGTATGAAATATGTTGTGGACTTTATGGATCAGTGTCTATATTATCGACAGGTGAACCCAAGGATTTGAGATGTGGAGGATTTCTTCAAAGACTATCCATTCTTGAGTGGAAATAAGAGCTAATTACTATGGATTTTATGTGTGATTTGCATTGTAATCTCATGGTTCTGATAAAATTTGGGTCATTGTAGATCGATTAACCAAGTCTACCTATTTTATGCCTAGTCAAGCTTTCTTTCGAGTCGAGAGGTTGGCTCAGATCTATGTTCAAGAGGTGGTTCACCTTCACGGGTTTCCTATGTCTATTACTTCAAATAGAGGCTATCACTAAACTTGTAGATTCTAGAGGACATTTCAAGAAGAGTTGGGTACCTAGGTTGACCTTAGCACTACTTTCCATCTCAAGACCGATTGGCAGTTAAAGCAGACTATTTAAGTTTTTGAGGATATGCTCCGCATGTGTTTTGAACTTTGGAGGTCAATGGGAGATATTTTTTCCTTAGCGGAGTTTATCGATAATAACAACTACTATTTAAGTTTTAGAGGACACCATATGAGGCATTTTATATTAGGCATTATAAATCTACAATTTGTTGGTTTGAGACTATAGAAATTAAGCCTCATGGTATTGATTTGCTATATGAGTCCTTAGATAGAGTTCGAGTGATTCAACATAAGATATGGGTAGCTCAGAACATAGAAGAGTTATGTTGACCATAGGCTTCGAGCTTTGAGATTGATAGTTAGTCATTGGGTTTACCTATGAGTATTGCCCATAAAAGGCATGATGAGATTTGAGTAGAGGTGCAAACTCGACCCCAGGTTATCGATCCATTTAAGATCCTTCGAATAATTATGGAGGTATCTTATGAGTTGTCCTTACCTTTAGCCTTTTCAGCCATCCATCTAATTTTTTCATGTATTAGTGCTACGACTTTATATTTTGGATGAGTCTCATATGCTTCAATAGGACTCAATTCAGCTTTCTGGTAGGTTGATCTTTGTGGAGGAGCTAGTTTCTATTCAATCGAGAGATGTCATATGATTATTTTCCAAGGGTATTCCTATGTAAGATTCAGGGAGACACCATCCAATAGAGGAGGCTACCTGGGAGACTGAGCATGATATGCGTACTCGTTACCATCATAAGTTTAAACTTTAAGGAGCTTCTTAAACCTTTACTTTCACGACTGAAAATCATTTTAGTAGTGGTTGTTCTAATGACTCTCTAGATTATTTTCTATTTCCTTTTCTGTATTTAAAGCCTTCTCATAGATGTCTTAAGTCATTTCTAACTTACTGGACTGACAGTTGGTTACTTGACAGTTTATTTGGTTTTTAGAGACATTTTCCTATTTTGGAGCTTCTAAAGTTGAGAATACGGACTTGGGCCAAAACTTCAGTTAAATATTCTTGAATTCCAATTCTAATAGTTACGTTGGATCCAGAATATTAATTTTAGGGGTACCCTTGGTCTGGGTCCAGAAACTCCCCAACCTATTTTGATCTATAGCGTGGAATTTAATTGAAATGGATCCTTGGATGTGGGACCCATTTTGTGTTGAAACAACATCAATTAGAAGTTTTGATGGTTTTTTTGAGTATGGAATGCCTAATTTGGTAGGTGAGCATAGTTTATTTGTGTTCATGGAATCCAATAAATTTTGACTGCCTGTTCGGAGAAATTGCAACTTGGAAAAGTTGTTGGTGCACCAGCACCTGGTGTAGGCTCAGGTCCTTCATTGCTATCACGATGTGGACTCCCACAATCACAAGAGTATGTGATCATGGTCATTGTAATTAAGAGGCTGGGGACTCATAACTACGATAAAAGAGGATGTAGGACTGGTCCAACTTGTTAATTGAAATTGCTTGACTAGGCCACCATAATCAAGATGGTCCTATTATTTGGATTCTACTATCATTACCAGGAGACCTTACGATATCGATGAGGAAACCCCTGACAGTATATAAACCTCCCACTTTATTTTCAAACTATTTTTCTAGTTATTAAACACCATTAAAGAGTGTGAGAGAATGGAGAATCATGGGAAATTGATAACTGGAGCTTGAATTAGGTTGGTGAAATGATTGTGAGCATTTCGTCATCATTATCTTGTTAATATCTGTCTTATTTTACGTTTAAATTAGTAGAAAAAATCCTTGTTTCTCACAATTTCATGAGACTATGTTGAGACTGATTTAGGCTTAAATTACGTCTAATTTTTGGGAAAATGATCCTTGACCTTAGAGGGACGCTGTGGAGGCTTCAATTTTGTGATTCTACAAGTGAACCTCGCCAGAGATTTTTAGTTTGATTTCTAACTCAGAACATAAATATAGAATATGGGTATTGATATTATCATCTTGACATATGGAACATTATTTTGATCGCAAGGTTTAGGTCAAATGCTTTTTGAAATGGAAAAGCTCCGGTGTAGAGGATTGTTTATGCTTTCGACGGTGTCTAGGTATGCTAGACTTACCTTTCTCCTAGACTTTGATTTATTTATGATATTAGTATGATCTTGTGGAAGCTAAGAGTGGGTACTTATGGTTCGATTATTATTTTGGAATTTATGTCCTTAGTGAGCATTTTAGGGGCTCTTTTTGGTAGAATTCGACCGGTTTTCACTTGTATTAGTCTATAATTATCCTTTAAGACCATACTTAGTTCCTTTAGTATCTTGTTCGGGATTGAAAAGCCTTAGCTTAGGTTCCAGGATCTTTATTTAAGCTTGGTTTTTGGGACTAGCAGTGGGTGTCACGACCTGAGACTACCCCCTAGTCGTAACACGGTGCTTAGAATCACAAGTATCCTCAACCTAACCCATGGCCTAGTATGACACTGTGAATATTATATAAAATGTGTGAAAGCTAAAGTCTGAATGATATACAAATAATTAATCCAAATGTCAATTATAAAATCAAAATAAAAATCTCTTAACATAATATAAAGTTGGATGTCTATTATCTGTCAGAAATCCTCTTGTAAGATGAGTTGTTGGGACAAGCCCCCAAATAACTCTACTTTCTGTATTTGAAATAGAGAAAATAAATGAAATACTGATAACTAGTCCTCGAATGGTGACGATTTCCGAAAACACGGTTGTTGAACAAATGTTGGATCAAGCTAACCATGATAAAATGTGAGATATAAACTACATTATATAAAATAAACATGCAGAAAGTAACATGATGACCTAAACATGGGACTAAAATTTGTAAACTGATGTTACGACTAAGTAATAAACATGTAACATTATAAGAGGGTGAATAGACTGGAGACAAGGTCAAAAGAGAGAAGAGACTTAACTGTAGGAGGTTTCTGTAATCAACATAAATCATATGAGCAACATGGAGTCCAACTCATAACCCAAGTTAGGAGAGAGTTTTATACCTTGCCAAAGTTATGAACTGATGTTCCAACTTTTGACGGAACATTTTCCATCTTTTTCTTGGGAAAATTGTGAGTTTTCAAGAAACTAAAATTGTATTTAATAGTAGATTTGAGTGATTTCAGGTTGAGGAGTCAGCTGAAGGAGAAAACTCAGGAAAATAGCACAAAAAGGTCAATGACGGCCCAAATGGCAAACCGTCAATCATGCGAAGGATAGCCAAGAGGATCGTCAGAGCTAAATAGAAGGTTCCAGATGGAAAACCCATGCGACGGCCCAAGTGGTGGATCTTCAAGTTTGTGGGGGACCGCCAACATGGTCGTCGGGCTTAAACAGAATGCAAGGTTTCAGAGGACTAATCGACGGACTATGTGATAGACTGTTGGACCCTCAACGGATGCCAAAGTGACCGTTAGGAATAAACAGAACCTGACATCTTGGAGCACTCAGCAACAGACCATGTGACAGACCGTCGGTGGCTAAGCAGGCTATCAGCTGAATCGTCAGTTTGGATGCGGCTTTCTCCGAGTTTAAATTTAAATCTTTTAAACCTGGGAGCATATAAAACCCAGCTATGGTTTTGTTTAAGAATTTTTGAATCTTGAATATTGTTTTATCTTAGTTTTCCATCTTTGAAACTCTCTGTAACGTAGAAATTTATGAATCAAACTATATTTGTGGATCTAATCATTCCATTGCTATCGAAGATTCAAGAATTAATTCTTGTAACCTTTGTAAGTGAACTTTGAATTTATTTATAAATAATACTAGTATTCTTTCTCTTTCTTCTATGGAGATGAGTGGCTAAGCTCTCATAACTAGGGTTATAGGAGCCTTGATGTAAACAGTTGATATGGGGTATGATTCCAATTGAGTTTCTGTAGGTAATTGATGTTGCATAAACCATTCTTCACTCTAATAACTTTTCTTGGTTGCAAACTTGAAAGGTGAACCCAAGAACAATCACTTGTTCGAATAGAAAAGTGTTTGTTGGGAAAAGAAAGGGTTTACAAGAAATCTAGAGATCTAAATCTTTAGATTAATGGAAAATACCTTAACGAGGACTAACCTACATAAGGAAATGGTTGAATAATCAATATATTCTTTAAGTTTGACAGAGTTAAAGGATAAACTATCCATTAACGTTGAGAAACTAATGGGTAAACAATACAATTTAGCTGCTCTTGTAATTGAAGTTATTAAGTGGAACTCAAAAGTGATTCACAAGCCTAGCTATTTAAACATCTTGGTAAGCATAACTCTAGTTTGTTTAATATCATTGAATTATCACTAGCAGAAAGAATCATTAGTTGGAACAACTCTGGTACAATTACTTAGAATACAATTTATAAATCAAAACCTCTCTTATTAAGGAACCTTCGATCAATAGTCTAATAACAATCACAATACGTAGTGAGCACAGTATTCCCTTTAGGATTCGAGACCCAACCTAGTTGGGTTCTATATTTGACAGCGACCGCTTAATCTCTCATAAGAGAGGTGTTATTTGGGCATATCAAATTTTTCCGCCATTGCCGGGGGACTACGATTGTCAATTAAGTTTGTGTTTGTTAATTGACTTTTGGTCAAGTTTCTCAAATTTTACTTTTATTTGTTGTTTTTGTTCAGTGCAGGGTAGTTATTGTGTATGCCAAGTACACGAAGATTGGGTGCACCATTTTTACCAATACATTTGGAACCGCAGTTAATTAGCAGAATGGCAGAACCCCAAGACACTGAAAGACTAGCTGCTTTAGCTAGAGCTCAACTTAATCAGCAGAATGATGGCCAGTCGGCACATCATCCTAATTCTGATGATGATTATTATTTTAGGGATAATGATTTATTAGATCCTGTTAACCCAAGGTGTGCAAAGAATTTGGCTACACCAGTGAATCAAAATGTAAATAGGAATTGTTCCTTTAGGGTGAGGCAGGATCGACAACCAGTACAGTTTGATTTGAATGATGACAAAGATGGAATGGATGGAGCAGGTGTAACTGGAGCTATCATTCCTCCACCTCTAGCACCTAGAGCTAAATTTAATACTACCAATACGATGATTCAACTCCTTCATCTTAAGGGGTTGTTCGTTGGTCTTCCCGGGGATGATCTAAACATGTAATTGGTGAACTTTGTCACTATTTGCAAGTCTTTCGATAATCCAAGAGTGGGTCAGAATAATATCTGCCTGTATTTGTTTCTGTTGTCTCTATTTAGGGAGGTGACACTGTGGCTCAACGGGTTGACTCCCGACTCTATCACTAACTGGAGGCAGTTGAAACAGGCTTTCCTAGAAAGGTTCTTTCTACCTTCCGGGAGGGTATAGCTGAGAGATAAAATCATTAACTTCTGGCAACTTCCCACCAAAGTACTTCATGAGATCTGGGATAGGTTTAAAAAAAATATGATGCAATGCCCAAATCATAATATGACGGATATCATTTATGGAGACTTTATATAGAGCTCTAAACTCTATTACGAAGTTAGATATGGATAATGCTATAGGAGGGTCTTTTGTTGATCTTACTTTTATAAAGGCTTCAGAGATGCTTGATTAAATGACCAAACAGAGTAAGCTTGGCATACCAGGGATTCTGTGGTAGCAAGCCATACTGTGTCTGGTGGTATGACTACAGATCAACACATGAAGGAGGAGGAACATGACCAGGATATGGCACACTTGAAGACATTTGATGGATTTGTTGACTAAGAATCTATTGTCTGGAAAAATAGCGAAGGTGAAAGAAGTTGCATCCCAAGGTAGAGATAACTCTGATTTGGAAGAAGAGGCAAACTATCTAAATAATCAGGGCGTTTCTGAGGCAATAGCCAAGGAAATCAAGGTCGAAACTATTATGAAAAGAATGGTTACAAAGATAGGGATCAAGGAAACTGGAAGAGTAAAAATGATAGGAGTGGACTATATGTACCTCCTAAAAGTAGAGATAATACTGCAACTAGCTCTAGCAACATATCCATAGAGGACATGATGGAGAAATTATTAAAGGGAGTTGAGACTAGCAACTCTAGGGTGACTACTATGAAGAGTGATTTATCTTTCATGAGTCAGTTGGTAAACTCACACTCTACTTCTATCAAATAGTTGGAGCAGAAAACGAGCCAACTCTCAGCAGCATTGAATCAGAGGAAGAGCAGAACTTAGCCAAGTGATACAGTTTAGAACTATCAACATGATGGCTCTTGTATGGCAATTACCACACAGAGTGGTAAGGTATTACCAGACCCTTCTGTGGGAAAAGGTGTTATTGAAGTGGTGATCAAAGAAGATGTTGATCTTAAAGAAAGTAATCCTATGGATTTTGAGAAGCAGGATAACATTAATGTTCCTTCTAATCATCAGCTAGTTGATGGATTTAAAAAAGGGAAAGATAAGGAAAAGGAAGAAGTGGTGACTTCTCTACTAAAACCATCGCCTCCCTTTCCTCATAGATTGATGAAGAAGGCCGATGACACCAATTTGGGTAAATTTATGTCCATGCTTAAGCAGTTGATGATCAATCTTCCATTGGTGGAGGCATTGGAACAAATGCTCGGGTATGTGAAGTTATAAAAGACCTTATCACATAAACCAGTGGACAATCTTCATCATTGTAGTGCTATCTCCACAAGGTCTTTGGTGCAGAAGAAGGTAGACTCGGGTGCATTTACCATCCCATACTCTATTGCATCTCTTGATTTCACAAAAGCTCTATGTGATTTGGGAGCTAGTATAAACTTGTTGTCGCTTATTATTTATAAAAAGTTGGGTTTGGGTGATACCACACCCACAAATATGCAATTTGTAATGGTGGATAGGTCGGTAAAGTGACCTTTTGGTATTCTATATTATGTGCTAGTCTAGGTAGCTAGCTTTATATTCCCTGTGGATTTCATTATTCTAGATTGTGAGGTGGACTTTGAGGTGCCCATAATCTTGACTCGACCTTTCCTCGCAACCAAAAGTGTGCTTATTGATTTGCGAGCTAATAGCTCTTATTCAAGCTGAATAATAAAGTGGTATGATTTGACGTGTGCCAATCTACCAAGCAGCATAACAATATGAGTATGTTCTATTTTGTTGATGTCTATTATGAGGATGAGCAAGAGATGCCGATAGAGGAGAAATTTATTGTAAAGCCTTTAGCTGCAGTACGGATGAATTTTGATCATGAAGGTATTTAGGAGTATAAAGAGACTATTTGTGCTTTGACAGGAATGGGATCATACTCTTATGCTCCTAAGAAACTAGATCTTGTAATTAAAAATCGACCAATACAATCGGCTAATCCATCCATCGAAGAGCCATCGGTGTTGGAGTTGAAGGAGCTGCCAGGGCATTTAAGGTACATGTTTCTGCCTAGTGGAAACACGCTTCCCATGATCATTACAGCTGATTTGGGTGAGTAGCAGGTTAAAGCACTTATTTATGTGCTTCGGAGGTATAAAAGGGCAATAGGCTGGACTATTGCAGATATTATTAGTATTTTACCTAGCATCTACACTCATAAGATACAGCTTGAGGGAGATTGTACTCCAACCATTGAGCACCAATGCCTTCTTAATCCACCAATGTAAGAGGTGGTTAAGAAGGAAATTATTAAGTGGATGGATGCAGGAGTGGTTTATTCTATTTCAGACAGTAAATGGGTAAGTCCAGTTCAATGTGTGCCCAAGAAAGGGGTCATGACTATTGTTGCAACCAAAAAAAATAAGTTGATTCCACTCAGGCCAGTGACTGGGTGGAGGGTTTGCATGGATTATCCGAAACTCAACTCATAGACTTTGAAGGACTACTTCCCAATGCCTTTTATGGATCAAATGCTTGATCAGTTGGTGGGAAGGGGGTGGTATTATTTCTTGGATAGTTATTCTGGTTACTATCATATCTCTATTGCTCCTGAAGATCAGGAAATGACGATATTCACATGACCATATGGAACTTTTGCGTTCAAGCGGATGTTGTTTGAATTGTGTAATGCACCCACTACCTTTCAAAGGTGTATGATGTCTACTTTCTCATATATGATTGAAGACACCTTGGAGGTGTTTATGGATGATTTTTTTGTGGTAGGAAATTCATTTTAGCTATGTTTAGTGAATCTCAGTAAAGCCTTGCAGCGGTATGAGGAGTTCAACCTTGTGCTTAATTGGGAGAACTGCCACTTCATGGTGAAGGAGGGCATTGTCCTCGGACAAAAAATTTCAGCAAAGGGGATAGAGGTCGATCGAGCTAAGGTTGAGGTTATTGAGAAGCCACCACCTCCCATCTCAGTGAAGGGAGTGTGTAGTTTCTATGGTCATGCTTACTTCTATTGGAGGTTTATAAAGGACTTCTCAAAGATTGCAAACCCACTTTGCAAACTCTTGGAGAAGGAACATAAGTATGTCTTTAATGATGATTGCTTGAAGGAAATTGAATGCTTTAAAGGGAAGCTGGTTGATGCTCCTATCATTTTTGTATCGGATTGATCAAAACCATTTGAGATCATGTGCGATGCAAGTGATGTTTCCCTTGGAGCTATGTTAGGACAAAAAAAGGACAAGTTGTTTCATCCAATATATTATGCCAGCAAAGCACTGAATGGAGCTCAAAAGAACTACACCATCATAGAACAGGAACTTCTTGCAGTAGTCTATGCTTTTGAGAAGTTTCGAGCCTATTTTCTAGGAACCAAGGTGGCTCTCGACACTGACCATGCAGCCTTGAGATATTTGGTGGAAAAAAAAGGATACGAAACCAAGGTTAATTAGATGGGTGTTGCTTCTTCAAGAATTTGACTTTGAAGTCAAAGATAGGAAGGGTTTTAAAAACCAAGTTGCGGATCATCTGTCTAGGATGGAAGGTGAGCAAGCAGTTAGAGATGAATTTGAGATCAATGATGCATTTTTAGATGAGAAAATCTTTGTTGCTGTTATGGAGAAAATACCTTGGTATGCTGATTTCACAAACTATGTGGTGAGTGAGGTGATTCTGGAAAATCTTTATTTTCATCAAAGAAAGAAATTTCTTCATGATGTGACACATTATTTCTGGGATGGGCCATATCTGTTTTGGTGATGTGCTGACAATATCATAAGGATATGTGTTCCAGAAGTAGATATATTAAGTATATTGGAAGCATGTCATGCTTCCCCAATTAGAGGTCATCATACTGGTGACCGTACTGCTAGAAAGGTGTTTCAAAGTGGCTACTATTAGCCGACTTTATTCCAAAATGCTTATGAGTTTGTGAGAAGATGTGACCAATGTTAGAGGCAAGGGTCAATCTCCACGCGCCATGAAATGCCTTTGACAAAAATAATAGAGGTAGAATTATTCGACGTATGGGGAATGGACTTCATGAGGCCCTTCATGAGCTCATATGGGATGAAATACATTCTATTTGCTATTGATAACTAATCGAAATGGGTTTAATCCATTGCTTTGGCTGACAACAAAGGGAAGAGAGTAGTTGCGTTCCTTAAAAGAAATATTTTCTCTCGATTTAGGGTGCCACACATATTATAAGAGACGGTGGATCTCACTTTTACAATCATGTTTTTTGAGCTTCCTTAGCAAAGTATGGTGTTAAGCAATACAAAGTCACGACTCCCTACCACCTAGTGGGCAAGTAGAGATTTCGAATAGAGAGATCTAAGCCATACTAGCTAAAATAGTGAATGCTAGCAGACAAGACTGGTCTAGGAAGCTTGATGATTCCTTATGGGCATATAGAACAGCTTTCAAGAAACCAGTCAGTATGTCAATGTACCAGGTGGTTTATGGAAAGGAATGTCATTTACCAATTGAAATGAAGCATAAGGCGTTGTGGGCACTTAAGAGGCTGAACTTGAACTAGAATGAAGCAAGAGGGTTGAGATTGGGGCACCAACTGAGATGGATGAGTTCCATCTCGGGGATATAAAAGATCTGATCTTTACAAAAAGAAGATGAAGAAGTACCATGATAGGAGGATTGCAAAAAAAAGAGATTTTCATAAGGGTGATTGGGTGCTTCCCTTCAACTCTAGATTGAAGTTGTTCCTGGGTAAGTTAAAATCAAAATGGTCTGGTCCATTTCAAGTTAATCAAGTCTAATCATCTAAAGCAATTGAACTTGCAAACAAAGACGAAAGTGTCTTCAAAGTGAATGGACAACAACTAAAGTTGTATATCGGTCCAATGGACTCGATAAAGTGCATAGCTACTATCTATCCCGATGAAGTCTGAGTAATCAAAATGACTGAGTCATGCCATGACATTAAATCAGGCGCTAGTGGAAGGCAACCCACCAAGTGTTGTTGTAATCGTAATCAAAGTTTATTTGTTATTTTTGTGCAATCTAATGTGTTTGTGGAGTGTGCAGGACTAAAATTACTGAAAAAGAAGAATTTTTATAGTTGATGGGTGGTCGACGAGATAATCGATGGACCATCAAAGTGCCAATGGACCGCCACTCTAACCGTCAAAGTCAATGCCAAAAGTTGATCATTCTTGATAAGGCTTGACGGTTGAGCTGGCAAACTGACAACAAACTGACGAACCATCGTAGGTACCATCAAACTCAAGATGAAATACTGAGTTTTTAGAAAGGCATGACGGACCACTCGATGGACCATCGAATCATTGACAGGAAATCAGAGTGACCATCACAATAAAACAGAGTTGTATAGTTTCTGGTAAGCTTCGACAGCCAACCTGGTGGACCATCGAATACCTGATAGACTATCCGGTCAACCGTTGCTGTAACCCTAATGTTGTGTCGGGTTGGGTTAAAGATGATGCATATTTAAATGACCCATACTTTATCTAAATTCTTTTTCAAAGATAAAATAAGGTGGTTACATACATTGTAACCTCTTTAAATTCTAAAACTGTTTAACTCCCTCTGGATTCCAAGTATCTGAAGGCAGTTACTCCCTTTAGGACTCTCCATCTTCTTTCTTTTCCCCTATTTAAACTAGTCCCTTCCCCTCTTTTTTGCTCATCACAATAAAGGAAGAAATCACATGCTAAAGTATTAAGTAGTTTTTCTTTTTGAAATACAAACAACTAGAGTGAAACTTCTGCATTATTAAGGTATGATTTTAACCCATTTTCTTACTTCTCCAAAGTGCAAAACATGATTGAAATGTTTGTGGTATATAAAGGTTCATCTTGCTTCTTTTTGTGGTGTAAATTATTGATATCTGAGTTCGAAACTTTGGTATACAGTATTGGGTGAAGTCTGAGTAACCCAAGTGTTTAGAATAGAAAATTGTGTGCATAACCATCAAATTATTGTCGTTGAGTGCTGAAAATTGAATAAGGTAGACCAACTGTTCGACAAAATGTCAACATGAAGTCTAAAATTGGAAATAAAGACTGACGGTCACTTTGGTGGACCGTCGAATTTATGACGGACCATCAGGTTGACTGTTACAAATGTCTAAAGGAAGTCGCTCACTGTATAAGCTACGACGAGCAACTTGGCAGACCATCAGTAACTTGATGGACAGCTAGTTCGACCATTGCAAGTCTCTGTAAATCAGATCTCACTAGATAAGGTTTGACGGCCCAACTGGTGGACCGACGCATCATCGATGGACCATCAGTGTGACCATTAACCTAATTTTTGTTACTGTCTTTGAAGATTTTTGTTTTTGTAACTAAATCTGTACTTCTTTCCAGGCTCCATGGCATGAAAAATCCCATTGACTAGAGTCGGTGGTTGAGAAAGCGGTCAAGCTGAACCTTCTAGGAGCGAGGAGGCACCAGCCTTCAATACTCACCAAATGGACTGAACACTTTCTATACTCTTCCAGTCTAAAGAGGAGAGTGATGGTAGCACCAGCAGCTCCAGTAGCACTATCTCGAGTCCCGATGAGGCAAGGGTAGTCACATCTCGCCCTAACCTAGTTGAGGCTGAAATTGCGGCTACCAATATATAGGCACAAACTAAAGCAGCCGAAGATGAGACTGAGACTGAGGATGCCAACTTGATTAGGCGAAAGGATCCTCAAATTGAAGATACCTTTAGATGGTAGCTAGATGGATCAACAGATAAATTTTATGATGGGTTAGAACCAACAGCAAGTAGGCCAATTAAAAGTCCATTTGCTGAGAAGTATCAGATTATAATGATGGAGTTGTATGAATATCCTAAGCTAGACCATCATTCTAATGAGTAAGAATTGGCATGGATGAGCAAATCCCCAGGATCATATCAGCCAAATCTGGTAAGGAAATTCTTTTCTAACTATTTGGTATTGGCAGAAAAATATGTTCCAAAGGGATCAAAGGTTTTCAATCTGTCGAATAGGGAATCAGTGCCAGTATGGGGAGTTACCATTGATATATCATCCTGAACCATCAACAGGATGTTGTTTGGTCCAGATTATGAAGCCCCACCTGTTATTTCAGAACTTGAGTACCGACTGTGTAATGCATCTGCCCAAAGATCCTGGTTGGGTGGAGTGTTGTTTGATGATGGTAATCTTTCCTGGGCTACAAACCCATGTGAGCACATAGCGAAGTCATCCTTAGCTTCCGGCCTAAATTCTGGTGGCCTGTGGTTCAATTGAGACTTATGCCAATGAGAGGTGACGCTAATCTGGATATTCACCCGGCAGTGCTTGTTGCTAGTTTGCTGTTAAGATTGAAGATTGATTTTGGTCAGATTATTTCCGATGAGCTATTTATGAAAGCATATAAGGTGGCAAGTGCTCTACCATTTCCTTGCTTAATCACTGAATTATGCAGGCAGGCAGGTGTGCCTCTGATTCGTGGGGTAGATAATAAGGTTCGTGCGATACATAGGTAGGACATTGAGAAGTCTAAGGATGAATCAAAGTTTGAAATGAGGTTCACCAAACCACCAGTCTATCAAACTCAGTCAGCACCAGTCCCAGATACTTCAAAGATTACAACAGGTATGTCATTGTCGATTACCACTTATGTACCATCTGATTATGTGCCATCAAGTATGTCTGTAGGGTCAGAATCTACACCACTAATGGGTGGGGCAGAATTTGCTGAATATAGGTTAACGCAGGAAAACTACGCCAAATATGTGAAATTGCAAAATAAATTCAAAAGGCAGCTGGACACTTGGGCTGCAGAATTTAAGCCTTTTGTTGACAGAATTGTAGCTGATGCAATCCATCCTTTCTAAGACATTCAGATGAGGATGGATCACATAGAGGAGAAAATTAACAAAAGGCTAGATTCACTGTCTATTCTAGACCTAGCAAAGTTTATGGCAGTGTTTAAGAAAGCACAGGCTGACATCGAAGAGTTGAAGAGCAGGAATCCATAGCAACCCACTTTTGATCTAACTTTGGTATTGAGTGATGATGATGAAGGAATTATTGATATGATGGGGAGACCTGTGAAACCTAAAGGAAAGCAATAGGTAGATGATCGTACTGACTGAAAAGCTGAAAAGAGAAGAAAGAGAGATGCTATGACTCTGGAGGAGCGAGAGCATCATGACATGAAGAAAGCCAAGAAAATTTCTAGGAAAGATGAAGAGAAAAGAAGGAAGAGAGTATAATATGAAGTGGCCGGAGTGTCTACCATTTCTTCCCTAGTTAGGGGGCAAACTTTAAGCCCAGTCCGGGATGTTATGCCTCCGATTCCAAAGGGAGAGTTTCTGAGAACCCCCGCCACCATGGGGGTCAACATTGCAGCAGGTGAGGACACAGGTTCCTCACCATACTTCACAAACACCTCAGATGAATAAAAGTCAATACAAGTATACCCACTCCTTTGTACTTTTATTTAATGCTTTGAGGATAATGCATATATTTTTTTGTGGGGGGTGGTGTACTTGACCATGGGGGATTGTGTTGCCGTATTCTTATCCTCCCATGTTCTACCTAGGAGAATTGGTATATCTAGGATTATGTTTAAGTTCACATTTTTTTCTTTTCTAGGATTAACTTTAGGTTTGCATCTTTCATTTCTTAAGTCCTGTTCCATTGTTAATGTTGGTCCATTAAATAAAAGTGTTGTTTATGTTATCACCTTGTTGTGAATATGGATGATGAATGATGTTGGCATCAAGCTATGGCTATGTCTGTATGATTGTTTACTTTTGTCTCCTAGTAAATGTAATCAAGTGTTAGTGAATCTGTGGTTGGCATTAACTTGTAGCATATGCATGACATATGGTGTAAATCTTAAGAATAGTAGAATGAGTTTGACTCAGTTTCCTATGTGTGCGAGTATTTGTATTAGTTCTTACATAGTGTAATACCTAGAACTTGCCTGGTTCAATTGATGTTGTGTTGTAGTTAATGAAATAAGAAGAGATAGCAGGTCACCTTATGTTTTTAGTCCACTTAGCCAAAATAATTAACCCCACCAAAAACAATTTTCCATTTTTTAACCCTTCTTTGAGCCTATTTAATTTTTTTTCTTCATCACCATTGCTATCGAAGATTCAAGAATTAATTCTTATAACATTTGTAAGTGAACTTTGAATTTGTTTATGAATAATACAAGTATTCTTTCTCTTTCCTCTATGGAGATGAGTGGCTAAGCTCCCATAACTAGAGTAATAGGAGCCTTGATGTAAGCAGTTGATATGGGTTGTGATTCTAATTGAGTTTCTATAGGTAATTGATGTTGCATAAACCCTTCTTCCCTCTAATGACTTTTCTTGGTTGCAAACTTGAAAGGTGAGCCCAAGAACAATTACGTGTTCGAATAGAAAAGTGTTTGTTGGGAAAAGAAAGAGTTTACATGAAATCTAGAGACCTAAATCTTTAGATTAATGGAAAATGCCTTAACAAGGATTAGCCTACATAAGAAAATGGTTGAATAATCAATATATTCTTTAAGTTTGAGAGATTTACTAACCATTAAGGTTGAGAAACTAATGGGTAAACAATAGAATTCAGTTGCTCTTACAATTGAAGTTATTGAGTGGAACTCAAAAGTGATTCACAACCCTAACTATTTAAACATCTTGGTAAGTATAACTTTAGTTTGTTTAATATCATTGAATTATTACTAGCAGAAAGAATCATTAGTTGGAACAACTCTGTTACAATTACTTAGAATACAATTTATAAATCAAAACCCCTCTTATTCAG
Organism: Capsicum annuum; assembly: GCF_002878395.1. Taxonomy (NCBI): domain Eukaryota; kingdom Viridiplantae; phylum Streptophyta; class Magnoliopsida; order Solanales; family Solanaceae; genus Capsicum; species Capsicum annuum. The sequence continues at coordinate 142,588,708 of NC_061122.1, read as the reverse complement.
TAACCTTTGACCAACAGTCTAATAACAATCACAATACCTAGTGAACACAGTGTTCCCTTGGGATTCGACATCCAAACTAGTTGGGTTCTATTTTTGATAGTGACCACTTACTCTCTCAGAAGAGAGGTATAATTTAGGCGTATCATGTACCATGACTGGCGTGAGTTCTCTCATGAACCAGTTAAGGCTAAGGGAGATGTTCTCAACCAATGAGGATCCCTCTAACTTATGGTGTCACGTAATTTGGGATGTGGGCTATTTGGACCCTTGTCCTCTTAGTTCTGAGTACTATTCCCAACTGAAAGTAAACTAATATACAAAATGCTCAACAATAATGATATTCTCAAATTGAAAGATAAGTGTTTTTATATGAAAGCACTCAAAATCATAAAACTAAAGAACTAAATATTCAATTGACAATGCATGATATCTTTGGTCATCGGGTGTTTATAGCCCGCCATCTTTGAAGAATGTAACTAATTATAAAATGCTATAGTCTGAACATAACAAGGAATTTCATAACTCGAACCCAAAATCAATACTTTATCAAGATAATGAGATATTAGAATCATGTTTTTTGAAAGATGCTCAAATATATGGTAAAATATACACTCATGGTTTAGTCAAACAAAGAGACTAAAAAATAAAAAAATTTACACTTTTTCATGGAAACCCTATACTTGAAGGGTGAATTAAACATAAATAATTGAGTTAACTTTGGGACTCAATGGTTGAAAATAACTCATTGATGAAATCCCACATACTTGGATTTGAAAACCTTGATGACTCCTTTGAATTTAGAGCCTGAAAATTGAGAACCCTAGCCCTTGCTTGAAGGTGAAAAATTGCTCATTCTCTTTAAATTTTCTTAGTTTCAAGTGAATTATGATGAATGGGGGACTTAGAAGTGTTTTAGGATTGCTATTAAGCCCTTGGGTAAATTAAATGACATAGTACCAGTGTTTAAAAAGTGGGAAAGACCAAACTACACCTTTGAAAATGTTATAATAGCGCAGAACAGCTCCGACTGGTAGTTTAGGTAACGAACCATCAATCCGTTGACTAACCACCATTTGAACTATCACAAAAGGTCCATATTTTGATCTTACTACTTAAGCCAAATGTCTTTCAGATGAGTGGATTCGCACTCAACATTCGTACACATTACCTTGTTTTGAATGAATAAACGAGACATAATTGTGATTAAATTCACTAATATCCACTCTTTAAAGGAATAGAGTTGAGGGGATAGAAAGATGTGGATCGAAGCTTAAAATGATCAAAAGGAGAGAAAGAAAGTGTAGTTGAAGACCTGGAGCAAAAGGGCCTTACTTATCGTGATTGTGGTCTGCTAACCAAGATCGTGATAGTCAAGTAGGGTTAATGAACCGCAGTTACGTAAGTCTACACTGTCACAAAGGTTGAGGTTGTGGCCAATCTGGTGCGATCGGGGTTTAGCAGAAGATTTTATCCCAAGGGTAAATCTAGAAATCCACATCAATAATCCCAATTTTGACAAAAAGGCTCAAACCCTAGAATGATGGATCAGATTCCATCTTCCCCAATTTTGTTTAGTTTAGCTCTTGGGTTCATAGCCTCCATACTTGGAGAATAAAATATAGTGTAAATTTTGGGTAAATAATACATTGGAGACCTTCTAAGAGGAGGAATAGAGCACTTCCATTGTTGATTAGTCGGAGTGCAAAGTTTGAAGTAACATTCAATTAAGCTTCAATAAATTATTTTAATGGAGATTATGGGTATATCTTTGCTTATTTATCTTATGTGTAGCTAGATCTCCCTCTTGGGGTTATGTGTGAATAGGGGCTAAAGTTGTGGGTTGTTATTCTTATCCTTTATTTGGTAGTTCATACTTATTGCTATGCTAACATGGTTAGGATTTGTGAGTGAAAGCCTCAAATACCCATATGGGTTTAATGAGTAAAAGCTCAAAACTTTAGAAAGCACATGGCAATTTTCGAAAGAAGGGCTTTGGGTGAACTTTAGGAATCCACATCATCCTTGAAAGAGGGATGTGGATACCAAAGCAATGATAGATAATTATGTGTGTAATGTGCTAAATTTTCACTATCTTAGACATAAAGATGATTATGAAGTTAACTATACCATCGGTATCATCCTAGAAATAGGGATGCCTATATTGAGGATTGGTTACCAGTTGTTGAACACATCCGTTAGGTATTCAAAAGAATTAATGGGTGAAATTTTGGTATTTTGTTGAAAGACTAGCATCAATTGTTGAAACCCTAATTATTCATAGCCTCAAATTTATACTAGAAAAACAAAAAAAAACATTATTGTTGATACTTTCCTCACCCTCCTTTTTTATCTTCTTGTAATAATGGTTTGAATTTAACTTGTAGCTATTATTTCGAATTAACTTGATTGCTACTCACATTGTTCCTCATGGATTCGACCCCAAATCCCAAGTTGGGTAAATATATTGTCAATGATCGCCTTGCACTTAAATTGATGTGTAATTTGAGCATTATCACTTTCCATGACAGGTCATCACAGGTGTGACAATTCGTTACCCGAGCCATCACACTCTTACAGTCACACCCTTTGGAAAACTTAGCAGAACTTTTTACTTTGATATTGGATTAAGGTAAAATTGGATGAGTTTGAAAGATAATTCAAATATATACCATTTGGTACGTATTGAGCTCAAAAATACTTCAGAATCAAGGATTTAGGATCATTTGATTTGGATGTAGCAAGATACTTCACAAGAAATCAATTGATAATGGAGGTTTTGACTTGGCTATGATGTAGGAGTTATTTATGGCATTAATACATGAGTAGATCACCTCTCATACAATTAAAACATGAATTTTTATTCTACATACACTTGAATAGTGATTCGAATCAAGTATTAAATTTTTGGGATGTTATAATATTCTTTCTCTCTGGGTCATTCGTCCCCTAATGAAAACTAACTAATCTAAAATATTAGGGAAAGAGATGCAATTCCCATACTGAATTTCTAAGAGTTGAATATTGAAATTATAAATTATTCTATAATAGAACATAGACTGAACCAAACTCATGAATTCATGTTATTACATGAGAATTGCAGGGTGACATGAGATAGAAAGAATTAATTAAGAGAAAACTATTACCTAGAGCTGAAATTGAGTTCAAAGAGATATTATGGAGGTACTTGGTCATAATGTTTGTCTTTATTTCCCAAGTAGCTCCCTCAACTAATAGATTTTTCCATAAAACCTTTACTAAAGCTACCTTTTTATTTCTCAACTTACAAACCTGACGGTCAAGAATCTCAATTGGGACACTATATTCACACCCACACTCTCCAAAGGCACAATCGATGTTGGATCACCAATGCAATTCTTTAACAAGGGCACACAAAATATAGAATAGTGCTAAATCTATAGGTAATTCTAACTCATAGGCTACATTGCCACAGTGACCCAAAATCTAATAAGGACCAACATAGCAAGGACTGACTTTCTTTTCTTGTCGAATCTCTTCACTCTTTTCATAGGTGAAACTTTTAAGTAAACCAAATTACCAATATAAAAATCTAGTTCCCTCCTTCTAATATTTGCTTAGGACTTTTGATGACTCTAAGCTATTTTTAGCCTCTCTCTAATCAGCTAAAATTTCTTGATAGACTCATGAACTAAATTTGATTCTATCATTATAGCTTCACCAACCTCAAACCAACCAATAATATATCTATATCTCATACCATAAGTGCTTTAAATGGGGCTAATTAAATACTGGAGTGATAACTATTATTATAAGCAAACTCAATCAAAGTCAAATGACTATCCCAAATACCCTTGAAATCGATCAAACACTCACTCAACATATCCTCTAAAGTCTGAATAGTCATCTCTACTAACCATTGATATGTAGATAAAAAGCCTAACTAAGATAAAGCTGGGTACCAAGACCCTTCTGAAAGATCTTCTAGAATAAAAAGGTAAATCAAATACCCCTATTTGAAGTGATGATCATAGGGACTTCATGCAATTTTACTAACTCCCTAAGATAGAGTCTAGCATAATTCTTGACTGAATTTAAGATGTTAACTAGCAGGAAATGGGTCGACTTAGTCATTCGATCCACAATAACCCAAATAGAATCATGATAACTAACAGTATGAGTCAATTAGATAATGAAGTTCATATTCACCACTTCCCACTTCTAAGTAGAAATATTGGTGTCCTTAACCTAATGGAAATTTGGACACTTAGCCATAAATTTTGCAATATCTATTTTCATGCCATTGCATCAATAGACTTCCCATAAATCATGGTATATATTAGTAGCTCCTGGATGAATAAAATACCTACAACCATGAGCTTATACTAGCATCTATTGTCTTAAGTCATCTATATCCAAAACATATAGTCTGCCCTGATGACAAAGAACACTATCTCTCTCTTTCGAGAAAACCTCAACCATCTAACTGTGGAAAGCTCCTTTTAAATTAAGCAAAATAATTTAATTATTTTGGTCTAACCCACATGGAACAAGACACTCATATCATAATATTTTAACAACTTTAGCCATCGTCTCTTATGAAGATTTAGATCTTTCTAGTCGAACATATAATGAAGGCTTTTTTTGATCAGTTAACACATCAACATGAACCCCATAAATATAATGGATCCAAATCTTTAAGTCAAAAACAACTGATGCTGACTCAAGATCATGAGTCGAGCAATTCTTCTCATGAGGCTTGAGTTGTCTACAGGAATATTCTATAACCTTGCCATGTTCCATCAACTCACAATCAAGTTCAACTCTGGAAGCATCACAATAAACCACAAAACCATTTGAATCCTCTAGCAGAGTCAAAAATTTTCATGACCTGAGACTACCCCGCAGTCATAACACGGGGCATAGAACCACAAGAGATCCTAAGCTAACCCATGGTACTGGAATAATGCATGAGAAAATTATTAAAACATATATAAATATAAATTGACTAAGTGAAAGAATATTCATGAGAAATATTATTTCTATACATTTACAATTGGAAAGTTTAGTTATAACATCTGTATTCGAAAAAGAAAGAGAAACTGATTACAACTATTCTAACTATCTATGAAGCCACTATTAATACTAACTATAGGTATTTGGTACATGGCCCTAACTATCCCAAAGCAATACATATGAATAAGAAAATAAAGGACAAGAACTGCAATTGACTTGAGTCCTCAAAATATGAGGACTCATCCCCTACTAGTTGAATGCTATGATCCGCTTGGTTATGATCCTATAGTAAGGACCTGAATCTATATCACATAAAAGTATAGACAGAAGAGGTATGTTATCAGTACTTTGGAATGTACTAAGTATGTAAGATATGTACTAGTCATGAAAATACTCAAAACATGTTGTAAAACTAAGGACATAAGCCATTTATTGAAATATGCATTTAAAACATGTTTGTACGTAAAACCTCTAAGGCATAATGAAATTTCTAAAGCATAATCTAAGGCATTTCTAAAAACTGGTATGCGGTAGAAGTATGTCTATTATATTTAATCTCAAGTTAAGTTTGAATATGTTGTAAAACTATACTGAGGATCATATATGAATACAAGGTCTGAATTATGGGATATGAACTGATGAAATGACCAAGTATAGACATGTACTGAATGAAAATTAATAACTGAATACAGGTCATGCATAATCTAAATCATAAGGTGAGGACTATGGGATTAATTAATAATTGATATACCCTAATCTGCGCAAATTAAGGTCCAACCTGTAACCTCAATTAGGACGGTGCTAGTACCTTGCCAAGGGTACCAACACTGGCTGGCATAGATCTACTAATTTGATGTCTTTTAGGACTAGGGTGTTAGTCCTAGCTGGTGAATGACCCTTATAACCTATAGTAGTGCCCTAGTTCTAAAACATAGGGACTTCTACCGAAGGTCTCAGTCCTAACTAATAGGTGAGCCTTTATCCCTACGTTCACTCAATGCTAAGTACTAATACCAACTGAACAACACTGAAATTGATATATTTGCTCAGTATATTAATAGTCTTGAAAATAGTAACATATGCATAATCTAAAGTGCTCAAAATATGTCAACTAATACATACATGAAATCCTAGGTATCGGGTGTTCATAATCCACCAGCTATGACAAATGCAACTGAACATGAAAATATTAAAATCTTATCATAATTGAGAAAAAAAATTCATAGCACGAGTCCAAAATCATGAATTTAGCAACATATCAAGGGTTCAAATTCTAAGTCTGTGAAAATACTAAATTTCATGGGAAAACATGGTATTCCAATTAATATGGATTGAAATCCATAAAATCATGATAAATAGTGCTTAATAGTCTTGAAATTGAGAAATCTCATATAGCTTGATCATATGCTTGAAATCTTATCTAATATCATGTAAAACATGCTTGGATTTGAGAATAGCATGAATAATATAATACAAGCCTATAAAACCATGAATAATCATTAAAAAATACTTATGACTGACAAATATATCTGGGGAATTGAATTTAAGCTTGGAGTAAGAATTTGGGTAAAGCCCTAGTTTATAAAGATCATAAAATTCATGAACAAAATCATAATTTGGGTATGAGTATGAAAGGAGATCCTTATTGAATACCTACATAACTGATTATTACTCTCAATTCTTGAATTCCTGGGAGAATTTTCTTAGAATTTGTGCTTGACCTTGAGGCACCCTAGTTGCTATTAGAGAAGGGAAAATCACCTTTTTTCTTGCTTTGGATGGAATTTAGGACTTAATGAGGAATTTGGGGAATTTTGGGCTCATATACCACCATTGGGTAAGGTTAAACAATGTGGGTTAGGAGTACAAAAAGTGTAAAAAGACCACAAATCCCTTCTTAAAATATGCAGGAATTTCTGGGTTGCAGTCTTCATGGCTCAAGTAGACTCGTTATATCAGGTCACAAGTCATTACCTGATTCCTAAATTAAGGACCAAAGGCTTGGACCCTTCACTATTATGAAAATTACTTCACTCATAACAATTCATTAGGTCTCATAACTAGTCATTATCAAGAACTTGATTTCCTAGTTTCTTTCTGTTGTGACAATGGGTCCACCTAATGACTCATTAGGACTGATAATGAGTTGCTGGCTGGACTCATCGACACTGGGCTAAATTTCTTGATCATTTAATTTCATGGTAATGAGTGTAGTCCATGAATCCTTACGCCTGATAATGGGTCATTGCCGGAGCTGTTACCACTAGCAATTTAACAGTGCCTCAAACAAAATGCCATAACTTTTTGTTACGATATCAAATTAAGGAGAGACTGGTGGCATTGAAAAGGTGATTCAGTGGCCTAAATTATGGTGAGTCTAGAGCTGAAAATCTTAGGGTATTAAAATATCTCTCTCTTGGGATCATTCGTCCTGAAATAAAGACTAATTGGTTGAAAGGATAGGAAATGAGTTACGATTCCTGACATTAAATTCTAAGAGCTGAATATGGACATAATGAGTAGATTTCCAAAACTCTGACTAGATTGAAAATTAAGAAATCACTAGTATTACCTGGCTGAATTTTGTAGTTGGATAACTAACATGATTCTGGTTTCTGAATCTAGATATCTTTTATGGTTGGGACTAATTTAGACTAGGAGTAAGGACTCAACTGAATTCACAATTAGCATGAATGTAAATAAATAACATCATGAATAGGCATATTCATGAAACTTCAGATAGTAAGACTAGATGAAAAGATTGAAAACTATTGGAGCTTATCTATCTGATTGTTAAACTGAACTGTTGGCTATATGGACTAACTCATACTGAAAGTTTATAACTCAACTGAAGTATTCCTGGCACGAACGAATATTTAGAACTATAAAATAATACCTAATAACATGAAGTTTCTAAGAGTCTTTGGGAAAGTAATATTTTTTACCTTCAACACGCATTATCAGAATTTCTAATAACATTAGGGAGCAAAGAATTTTGGGCATGATTTGAATGAGATAAATGGATAAAAATTTATAATATGGTTTGAGAATCCAAGTTTGTTAGTCTAAGATCATAGAATAGGACTTAGAGTTGAACATGAGACACCTCGGGTCTGAATCTACCTATCATGAAACAAGAGTATATTTGTCAAAAGTGAGGATAGGAACACTATGATTTTAGCAAAAATACTGACAACTTCTAACTTAGCAATATTTCTTATCCATGATTCCTTCTTACGGACATACCACCCTTAGCTAGCTAAAACTTCTAACTTTTTTATGGGTACACTATATATGATTGCTAAAAGCTATGTCTAGCCTAACTGAATGCTCTCACTCTATCAAATCTTAACTCAGATATACAAGGCTCCGCCACTTAAAGGGCTATACTGGTCTTAACCACAAAAATACAACATTCTATATTTACTTGGATCTATCACCCTCAAAGATACACTTCTTCTTTCCACCTTAAAAAATCAACCTTAAGTACTAATCAAAGAGTCACTAATCACCATAAGCCATCATCTGAAGATATATCAAAAAATTATTCAAGCCTGTCACTCAACTGCCAACAACATCCCCATCAAAGCATAAAAAGGGTCACTAAAGAACTAGAACATAAGGGTCTAATATAAGAGGGATACTGTGAAATCTGGACTTATGGATTTTCATAAATTCAGCATATAATTAAGGCCTGATTGGTAAAATATAATTTCAATAAAATCATTCAAGAGATATAATCTGAGAGCATACACAATTTAGTACGATCTCACTAGTAATTAAAGATGTATCATGTGTACCTATAACTGAGCATTTTGTAAAACATGAGTACATGAGTCATAAGCTGCATGATTTGAGATTGGAATTCATAATTCATGGAATATGGTTTGTACTTCTGAGTTAATTGATGCTCTTTATACTATGAACTAAGAGTGGACATAATTTTTTATAAAGTGAATAAATATGAGCTATGATCATAAAGCTGACTTGCAAGGCATGAGTAGAGTTTCATAATGACTGAAGCACAAAAATTTATATTGAGATAATAATGGGTCAGCGTTCTCTCTCCCCTAGTGTTGTTCTAGAACTTACTACCATCACTACTAGAATCGAGAAACTTGATTTGCTTCTTTGTTCTATCATCTCCCCCTTAGATTTAAGTCATCGTTCTAAGTTTGTGGACCTCTGCAATAAACTTTGAACTGAATTGCAATCACTATACTATAGAGCCCAGGATATAATCAGTACACATAAATACTAAACTCCTCCTGAAAGACTATACCTTAAATAATAAAACCCGTTGCTAGTACTTCCTTCTAAGATACAACTCTTTAACTTTCAATATCTACAATAGTCATTATTTAATAACTTAAATTCTTATTAACTTGGAATATTCTAGAGTATTAAAATACCCCAAGTACATACCTTTTCCTTTTATAATTCCAAACTCTTTTTGCCATTAGCTTGATCATCAATAATTCAATCTTAGATTCTAACACTTAATATGGATATCCACACAATTTGTCATGCACTAATACCCACTTACTACTTTAGGATAGGAATCATGAAACACTAATCCATACAAAATTTTATGAACATACTTAACCTTTACAAGCTTTTCTATCTTTCTGGTCGCTGCCTAATCTCTATCCTGACTAAAGCATTAGCATACTCTAAGTCCCCCTTAACTGGTAAATCTCTCTCAAAGTGCTATTATACAATCTACATAACACCTTTCTAGACGCATGGACACATAATATACTAAATTTGGATAAGCACTACCCCTACTTCACTGTTGCTACACTTCTAGGCTCATGTTACTAACACTAGCTCATGTTGTCATAGGATTCTAAAAAGGTATCTGGGAGCACATATGACTTTGTCTCAGTGCATGATTTTCATAAATAGCAATGAACTCTTTCAAAGTTTGGAACTTAAAGGCACTGATGGGATCCTTTAAATCCCATGATCAATCTCATAATTATCTACAGGGACTCTCAAAAAACTCTATCAATTGGAATTTAAGCTTGACAGTTTCTACTATCTCAAAAATAAGGTATAGTTGGCATGAATGAATGTAAAAATCTATATAAGTTTCTTCGAGATTATCTCTACTGCACGATCTGAGATATGAAAGAAGGAAAACATTTCTTAAATGCCCTTTGGCCTCTCTAAGAAAGGTACAAACATCTTCGTACCGTTCCACAAGACTCTATTAGACACGACTAACCCATGGTACTAGCCTAATTCTTGAGCAACTGATTAAAGCATAAATATATATATATATATATATATATATATAAAGTAAATTGACTTAGTGGAAGCATAATCATGAGAAAAACTATTTTTATTCATTTACTATTGGAAAGTTTAGTTACAAAATTTGTATTCTGAAAAAAAAAATTAATTACAACCATTCTAACTAACTATCTATGAAGCCTCTAATAATATTGACTATGGGTAGTCGGTAAATGACCCTAATTATCCCAAATTAATACATACGAATAAGAAAATAAAGTATAAGAACTGTAACTGATTTGAGTCCTCAAAATTTAAGAACTGATCCCATACTGGTTGAATACTATGATATACTTGGCTATGATCCTGTAGTAAGCACATGAATCTACATCACATGAAAAATGTAGGCATAAAAGGTATGCTATCAGTACATTGGAATATACTAAGTATGTGAGACATGCACCAATCCTGAAAATACTTAAAACATGCTGTAAAACTAAAGATATAAGCCATTTACTAAAATATGCATTTAAAACATGTTTGTATATTAAAGTTCTAAGGCATAGTGAGATTTCTAAATCATAAACTAAGATGCGGTAGAAGCATGACTATTATATTTAATCTCAAGTTAAGTCTAAATATGTTCTAGAACTATACTGAGGATTATGTATGAATATAAGGTCTAAAACTGTGGGATATGAACTGATGCAATGACCAAGTATAGACATGTATTGAACCAAATTAAATAACTGAATATAGGGTCATGCATAATCTAAAAATTAAACATAATTTAAAACATAAAGTGAGGGCTATGGGAGCTAACAATAACCAACATACCCCAATCTAAGCAAATTGGAGTCCAACCTGTAGCCCCAGTTGGAAGGGCGCTAGTACCTTGCCACGAGTACCAACACTAGCTAGCTTGGATCCACTAATATGATGTCCTAAAGGACTAGAGTGTCAGTCCTAACTAGCGGGTGACCCTTTATAACCTATGGTGGCATCATAGTTATAGAACTTAGGGACTTCAACCAACGGTCTTAGTCCTAACTGATAGGTTAGCCTTCATCACTTCATTCACTCGGTACTAAGTAACATTCCCAACTGAACGACACTAAAAACTGATATATTCGTTCAGTATAGTAATATTCTTGAAAATAGCAACATATGCATAATCTAAAGTGCTCAAAACATATCAATTAATACATACATGAAATCCTAGGTATCAGGTGTTCATAACGCACCAACTCTGACTAATGCAACTGAACATATTAATATTAAAAGATGATCATAATAAAGAAAACGGAAAATTTCATAGCATGAGTACAAAATCATGAATTAATCAACATATCGAGGGTTCATAATTCTAAGCCTGTGAAAATACTAAATTTCATATGAAAACATGATTTATTAATTAAAATGGATTAAAATTCACAAGATTGTGATAAATAGTGCTTAATAGTCTTGAAACTGATAAATCTCATATAGCTTGATCATATGCTTGAAATCTTAACTAATATCATTTAGAACAAACTTGGATTTGAGAATGGCATGAATGATAAGATATGGGCCTAAGAAACCATGAATAATCATTAAAATCATGCTTATGAATAACAAATAGATTGTGGTTATTTGAATTTAAGCTTGGACTAACAATTTTGGTAAAGCCCTAGTTTATAAAGATCATAAAATTAATGAATAAAATCATACTTTGGGCTTGAGGATGAAGGAGATCCTAATTGAATACTCACAGACTGATTACTCTTGATTCTTGAATTCCATGTAGAATTTTCTTGGAATTTTTTCTTTAACTTGAGGAAACCTAGTTGCTATTGGAGAAGAGATAATCACCACTTTCTTGTTGTTGATGAAATTTACAACTTAATGAGGAATTTAGGGAATTTTAGGCATATATACCACCCTTGGGAAATCCTAAGAGACGTGGTTTAGGAGTTAAAAGACTGAAGATGGACCAAAAATCCCTTTTTAAAATATGTAAGAATTTCTGGGCTACATTCATCACGGCTCAAGTAACGACTCGTTATGTCAGGTCACGAGTCGTTGCCTGAGTCATGACATGAGGACCTAAACCTTGGGCCCTTCACTGTTATGACAATAAGTGCCCTCCTTACGATTCATTCAATCTCATAATGAGTCATTAGAAGGAGTCATTATGAAGAACTTGATTTTGTGGTTTCTTTCTGTTGTGACAACGGGTCCACCTAATGACTCATTAGGACTAATAATGAGTCGTCGGATGGACTTGTCACCATTAGGCTAAATTGATTTATAATTTACTGCCATGGTAATGATTCTAGTCCATGACTTATGACATTTGATAATGGGCCGTTGCCTGAACTATTACCACTCATAGTTTAATAGTGCCTCAAACAAAATGCCATAACTTTTTGTCAAGATATCTAATTAAGGAGAGAATGGTGGCATTAGAAAGCTAATTTAGTGTCCTACTTCATGGTGAGTCTAGATCTGAAAAACTTAGGGTATTACAAAATTAAAGTGGTGGTGAGTCGAGTCTTCAACTCCTGAAAACTCTTTTCACATGAATTAAATCACTGAAATTTAACTTTCTTCACAGTCAATCTAGACATGTGAAAATCAGTAGAGGAAATCCCTTTAATAAACCGTCTATATTAACCAGATAAACCTAAAAACTCCTAATATATGATAGAGAGATGGGTCCAGGATAATTTCTAACTCCTTCAGTCTTTGAGGATCAACTCAAATGCCTTTACCATAAATAATATAACCAATGATTGATACTGATTTCAACCAGAATTCACACTTGTTAAACTAAGGAATAACTAGTGATCTTTGAAAGTCTGCAATTTAATCCTTAAATGGTCTGTATGTTTATATTCAAGGATAAATGAGGATGTCATCAACAAAGACAATGACGAACATGTACAAGTACTTCTTTAACACATTTTTCATGAAGTCCATAAAAGTTGTAAGAGCATTCATTAGTCCAAAAGGAATAACAACAAGTTTGAAGTGGCCATACCAAGTTCTAAAGGTTGTTTTTGGAATTTCACATTCTCTGACTCTAAGCTAATAATATCCTGATCTAAGGCTAATCTTAGAGAAGCAATTGACAAAAGTTGGTTGAACAAGTTACCAATCCTAGAGATGGGATACTTATTATTGATTGTGACCTTGTTCATCTAGCGATAGTCAATGCATATTTTAAGAGAAATGTCTTTCTTACGTATGAAAAAACTAGAGCACCTCATGAAGAGATGTTAGGCCTATCAAAAACCTTGTCTAGGAGATCTTTTAACTATTCATTTAATTCCTTGACCTTGGCTAGAGCAATTTCTATAGGGTGAAATTGAGATAGGCTGGGTATCTGGAAGGAGATCTATTCCAAAGGTAATTTCCCACTCAGGAGAAAATTTGGGTAGATCTTCAAAAAAAACTTTGGAAACTCTTTAACTACTGGAACTGACTCAAGAGTTGAGGTTTCAGAATTTGAGTCCTTAACCCAAATAAGATGATAGATACACCCTTTGGAAATTATTTTTCTAGCCTTAAGGTAAGAGACAAATCGACTAATAGACACTGTGGTACTATCCTTCCACTCTATGGCTGGATCATTTGGAAATTGAAATTGGACTACTCTATTTATGATTAGACACTGTGGTACCACCCTTCCACTCTATGACTGGATTATTTGGAAATTGAAATTGCACTACTCTGTTTATACAATCAATAGAGGCATAGGAAGAGTAGATCCATTCATGCCAAGAATAACATTGAAATATATCATGACTAACTCTAAAATATCAACTGAGGTGACTTTCTGAGAAATTGTTCTTGAGAAATTTATGTTTATCTATCTACCTATGACAAAATTATCAATTGGAGTAGAGACTGAGAAAGTCTCCAATAGGATTTCAGGACTGACATCAAAGTTTACCACTATATAAGGAGTCATGAAAGAAAGTGTGGCTCCAAGATCTAATAATACATAGCCATGAATATGAAAGACATGTAAAAATATTGTGACTATATCAGGAGAACTCTCTTAATCCTGTAGAGTTTGAAGGTCACAGAACTTGTTCTATTATTGCCTGCTAACTTCATAGATGATGCACCCTGCTGGTTTGAGTAACCTACTGGAGCAACTGAAGAGGTATTTCATCCACCATTATCACCTCTCTTGACTATTAGACAATATTAAATTTTATGACCATCTTTTCACAACCAAAATACCCATCCTTACCAATCAAATATTATTCAAAATGGTGTTTCCTACACTTCTTACGAATTGGGACATACGACCACTAGAAGCATCAAAATGAGACTTAGAGTCTGGCAATCTACCGTTCTAATCCTACCTGGGTTAGGAACATAGAGCACTTGTAGATAATGGTGATGGGGCTAAAAATCACTGTTGAAACTGAGAGAGATTACCACTACCTGACTTTTGTTAAAAATAATCAAAGTTCCTTGTTTTATCTCTCTTATTCATATTTATCTTATTTTTCCTTCCTTCTTCTCCTTAATCTGTTGGGCATAAACCATCAACTCGGAGATATTTATCTCCTTGACAAACATTGTAGTCCTATACTCTTTGTCCACATTCTCAAAAATACCTAACATAAACTTACTCATTTGGGCCCTAGAGTAAGCAACCATAGTTGGAACATATTTTGGTAGCTGAGAGAACTTAAGTGAATACTTATTCATTCTCATATTACCATACTTTAGAATAATGAAATCCTACACTTTGGCCTTCCTTAACTCAAGTGGGGAGAATGTATTCAGAAATGCAACAAACTCATCCCACTCTATTGATCTTGTGTCTGCACATCTATTATCCTTTCACTACTTGTAACAGGTATAAGACACTTCTTTCAAATAATAAGAAACCAAATTAGTGCTTTTAGTTAGAGTGACACAATGATCTTAGTAACTTTCTAAATACTATCCAAGAAAGCCTGTGGATCCTGTTTATATTTAAACCTAAAGAATAGTGAAGGATTAATCCGAGTGAAGTCTTGAACTCTGATTGTTTCCATATTCACTATTGGATTGACTGGTGCAACAACTTGCTGGTTATTCTAGGTGGTCATGGAATGAGCTAACGTTGTGAAAGTAGACTTAAATTTAGCATGGGAAAATTATTCACTCTAAAAGTTTACTGGAGATGGTGGTGATGCTTGTTGATTCCCATTACCATTTCCATTTCCATTCCTCCTTCTATTAGTTCTATTGGGAGGCATTTTCTGAAAACGTGTATAGCACGAGTTAGAAGAGGGTTTTAATAGAGTTCACACTCTATCGCACGATATGAATATAAAAGATGTGAAGTTTTTCCTAAAATATTTCATAGCCTCTCATTCATAAGTGTGGCACTCTTCACATCCATAAACAAGACTCTACTTAATGTGGCTTTTGAAAACTCTCTGGTATAAAGTTTGTCACGATCTGAGACTACCCCCTAGTCGTAACATGATTCTTAGAGTCACAAGTAACCCCAATATAATCCATGGCCTGGAATGACACTATGAATACTGTATAGACTAAATAATATTGTGCGAAAGCTAAAGTCTGCATGATATGAAAACAATCAAACCAAATGTCAATGATAAAATAAAATAAAAATCTCTTATCATAACATAAAGTTGGACCTCTATTGCCTATCTTAAAGCCTCTACTAAGGTGAGTTACTGGGATAATCCTCCAGCTAACTCTACTATCTAAATATGAAATGGATAAAATATGAAATACTGATAACTTGTTATCGAATGATGAGGACTCACCGAAATAGAGTTGTTGAAGTAATGCTACATCAAGCTAACCGTGATCGAAGTGCTAAATGTCCAAATGTATATTATAAGAAAGTACAGCACAAAGAAAAGTATGCGGTCTTTACTTTAAATATACTGAGAATGTGAGATATGCTCTTCACTATGTAAATAAACATGCTAAAAGTGACATGAAGACCTGAACATAGGACTGAAATTTATAAACTGATGTTATGACCAAGTAATATACTCGTAACACTATAAGATGTTGAATAGACTGGAGACAAGGTCAAAAGAGTCCTAATATTAAACCGTGGGAGGTTTTTGTAACAGGTATAGACCAGGTAAGCAACACGAAATCCAACTTGTTACCCAAGTTGGGAGGGTATTTTGTACCTTGCCAAGGGTACGAACCATGATTTACATGAATTCACTCATGAGCCCACTAAGGTATAGGGAGATACTCTTAACTAATAAGGACCCGTTTAACCATCATATGTAGTTTGGGACTTGGTTTATTTGAACCCTTGTTCTTTTGGTGCTAAGTACTACTCTCAACTAAAAGTAAACTGATATACTAAAATTCTCAACAATAAAGATATTCTAAAACTAAAACATAAATGATTTATCTGAAAGCACTCTAAATCACAAAAACTAAAGAATTGAATATTCAACTGACAGTGCATGATATCCTAAGTCATCGGGTGTTCATAACCCGCCATCTTCAAAGAATGCAACTAATCATAAAAATGTTATAACCTAAACATAAAGAGGAATTTCATAACTCAAGCCCAAAATCAAGATTTTCTTAATAGAATGAGATGTAATAATCATGAGTATGCAAAGATGCTCAAATTTAGGGGGGGAGGGGGTACTCATGATTTAGTCAAAGTAAGAAACTGAAAACTAAAAGAATTCACATTTTTTCTTGGAAATCCTAAGCTTGAAGAGTGAATTAAACTTTAAGAACTGAGTTAAACTTGGGAATCAATGATGAAAGGAAATCCATTGATGAATTCCCACATACTAGAGGTTGAAAACCTTGATGACCCTTTTAAATTTGGAGCTTGAAGTTTGAGAACCCTAGCACTTGCTTGAAGGAGAAAAATTGTCTCTTCTCTCTAAGTTTTCTAAGTGTCAAGTGAATAATGAGGTTGGGAGACTTGACGGTGTTTTATAATTACTATAAATCCCTTGGGTAACTTAAACGACATATTTTTGGTGTTAAAAGAGTGAGAAACGATCAAATAACCCCTTTGAGAATATTATAACAGTGCAGAACAGTTTAGGCTGACGATTCATGTGACGAACCATTAATCCCTTAACTAACTGTCATTTGAACCTTTACAAAATGACCAATTTTTTATCTTTCTGCTTAGTCCTAATGGCTTTCCCTGACGGATCATCATAGGTGTGACGGTTCGTGATGATTCATCACCCAAGCCGTCATACTCTTGCAAACAGACACCCTTTGATAAACTAAGCATAATTTTTTACTCTGATATATTATTAAGGAAAAACTGAATGAATTGAAAATATAATTCAAATATCTATCATTTGGTGGGTCTTGAGCTTAAAAATACTTCAGAATCTAGGAGTTATGCTCGTTTAAAGTTGACTACAGCAAGATACTTTAAAATCAATTGGTAATGAAGGTTTTGACTTGGCAATGAGCTAGGAGTTACTTGTGGTATTAATACATGACTAAATCACTTCTAATACTATCAAAACATAAAATTTTATTCTACATGCACTTAAAGCATAGTTCTAATCTTGGCTTGAATTTTTGGAGTTTACAGTTAGACCCACTGACCCTTTCATAAGATAGAATGCCTAAAATAGTTTCCTTTTTCCATAAATGACCTTTATCCTCATTCTTGGACTAACCCTTGAGTTTTAGGCATACTTATTCATTTTAATGAGCCTTTTTAACTTTGTTATCCAGGTTGAGTAGTAATAGGCCTTAAATCTCATGTTTTGGCGTATTAATTGAAATCTACTTCTCTTCCATGGATCTGACTACTTATGTATTGGAATTTATGAATAAACGGATCTGGGGTAGGCTTAAACTTTGGTATACGGATACTAAGGCTTAGGTTATGAGTTTAAATTCGAGTTTGATGTACAGATATAAATAATGAGAATTTCTTTACAGTTTCAATTTAATTTAAGTCTAACATATGTATATTTATTATTATTTATCAGTTTCACGTTGAGTTTGGTATTTACTATCATAATATCATTATCTTAGTTCCGATTTGAGTTTGGCATTTATTATCATTATTATTATTGATCTAAATTGAAAAACTGGTGAATATCGATAGAAGGGGGGTTATGACTGAAAAAAGGGAGCATCAAGTATGTGTGGCCTATATTCTAGATCATTTGTGTTCATTATTTTCATATTTCGTCCTTACTTTAGTATTATTCTTTCTTTTTACTGACCGTGTTTATGGGGGCTCGAATGGGTTTATTCTTCCTAGTGTGTGTCTGTTGGTCTTATGGGGCCTAGTAGGGTATAGTTAGACTTTTACTTCCGCTTTTGAGTTATTTATCTTATATATATCTCGTCTATGTGGTACAATCTATTATTTTTGTTTTTGTCTTTTATTACTAACTTTGGTTTATATTTTCCTACTTTTTTATTCTTTACTGTAATTTAGCTCTATTAGCATATGATGCCTATTGAGTATTCATTTTTTGATACTTATACTACACTTCTATATCTTTTTCATGCAGATTCGAGTATGAGTCACTATCGTTGACGACATCCTCGGGTTGTGCTATTGTTCAGAGATAGGATGAACTTTTAGAATCTAGAGTTGATCCTCCTCCTTTCTGCTATAATTGAATGTCTTATTTGTATATTATGAGATTATGATGTATATTTGACTTTGTATAATACTCTCTTTTTAATTTAATGGCTCTTGTACTGACCTTACCAGGTTGAGGTGAAACTCATTTTGTATATTTTGTCCTCTTTCCTTTACTGCATAGTATGCACATATCTATATATATCGGTGTTTTTCATTGTTTAGTATTTCTTTGCATGCCTATTTTCTTACTTTTCTTATCGTCTAGTATTTTTGTTTCGTGTTACCTAACTCCTATGTCTAAAGTAGATATTTTGATCGATTTATTTTTTCATTTGCGCAAATCAACTGGGTTCTATAACATTTTCCTCATACTATCTTTAAATTAAATAACTATATAAAGTAGTAGCAGTATTGAAATTTAGAGTCTCAAGCAAAATCAATAAGGTTAATATGGTAAAATACACCTCTAATTAAAATTTCTTAAAGGGTATGTCAAGTCAACATGTGCCAAGTAATTGAAACGGACGGAGTATTAGTTTTTTATGTTGCTTGTTGGACAGGAACGCTTACTTCGAGGTGTCTTCACGCTTATTAAAGAGATCGATTTGTTAAGATTGATAGGATCGCTTTTCCCTTGATTGAGTGAAGGTTCGAATCATAGTAAAGGGGAAAAAGTCTTGATAGGAAGTAATATTTGTTGTGTGATTCTAGATTAGTTGAAAAAATAAATGACTAGTTATGTAGTCCAAAATGAAGCACACTCATAATTAGTTTTACATTTAATTAAAGCTATGCCAAATGACGCTCATATGCTGGAGCATATGGCAAATAAAGAAGAAATCTTTACTACATGTTGTTCGAGATGCTGGATGAGGTATCAAAAATGAAACTTTAGTGATTCTCCTACTTTAGAGTAGTGACACAACAAGAAACAGCACAGGTCAAATTATCAATATATATACATTACAAAATAATTCACATGTGTGACAAGTGAAAAATAAAATGGGTACTAATTATTCCTTATCATCAATAGATTCTCAGAGAAAATTGGCTCAATGGGGCGAAAAATGTTGGTTGATACCTTGAAAGTCCAATTTTCATCTGTCCAATTATAGAGGGCATAATATCTTTCTTTTGTAGTTACCTCATTTTTTTTGGCAAATCGCAGGTCACATCCGAGGATAGATGTATATCTTTTTGTAATTATATTGTATCTCATTGTGTTATATGGAGGGTTGTACAGGTTAAACTATCTCAAGTCAAATCAAAACAATAATTTGACGTGTGGTTTGGTTTGGTTGGTTTGGTGTTAGAAAAAAAATAATTTTTCTTGATTTAATTTGGCATTAACAAAAAAAACAAACTCAAACCAAATCACCATAATACATATATAATTTTAATTATTTAATACATAGAAAATATAATTATAATCTACTTTATAAATATTTTTAAGAATATTTTAGATATATTATGTGCAAATATTGGATCTTTTGCCACTCCGGTTGGGAATCCACAAAACTTCGGCATTGCAGTACAAACAATAGATCCTTTGAGAAGTTTTTTTATTTTAGATTCGAGAAAAAAGAATACTCTTTTAAATATATTATGTTTTTGCTAGTATTTGCTTTCTAATTTGTTAGTAGTTTCTTGATTTTTCAATTGTTCGATTTTTTTTAAAGCTTGTATAATTCAATTACACTTTCATTTATAGTGTAATTATAATAAACGATGAAATCAAAAGAATCGAAAACACGGAATCTACTAAAAGTCAAACCAAAAAAACGACATTATGTTGGTTTAATTTGGAGTTAATAACTCATATGGTCACTCAACTATGAAATTTTATCCTAGAAAGTCACTTAATTTTGGTCTTAACCTCAAAAGTCACTCAACTATGAATTTTTATCTCAGAAAGTCACTCAACTTTGTTCTTTACTTCAAAAGTCACTCAACTATTACATTTTTACTGAAAAAGTCACTCAAACTATTTAATTTTTTTTAAAAATAGAATTTGCTTATATGGAATTTTTATTTAAAAATAAAATTCTAAAAAATAAAAAGTATTCCTTTAATGACTGTTTTATCCTTATTCCCCCAATTAATATTTCTCCCTCCTCTTTCTCAGTTTTCTTCTTCTTTTCACTTTCTTCCCATAAATTTTTCATAACTCTAACATACAGTATAATCTAGATATTAAGAATTATAATTATACAAAATGAAATTACTATTATATTTTATCTTTGCATTTTATTTTTTTTGTCTTTGAAAAGGAAAAAAATAAAAACAATAGGGAAAAAAAGAAAAAAGAAAATAAACTAAAATATCGTGCACTTTCCTTTTTCTCTTTTTTCTCTTTCATTTTTCTTCTTCTTTTCACTTTCTTCCCATAAATTTTTTCATAAACCATACATTATAATCTAGGAACTGACAATTAAAATTATATGAAATGAAATTACTATTAAATTTTATATTTGCATTTTATTTTAATTTTTTCTTTAAAAAAATTAAAATAAAGAGATGGCAAAAGAAGAAAAATAAAATAAACTTATAAAGTATTAAAAACGAGAAAAAAGAAAGTGCACGATATTTTAGTTTATTTTATTTTTTCTTCTTTTTTCCTATTGTTTTTCCTTTTTTTCCTTTTTAAAGACAAGAAAAATAAAATATAAAGATAAAATATAATAGTAATTTCATTTTGCATAATTATAATTCTTAATTTCTAGATTATACCATAAATGTTAGAGTTATGAAAAACTTATGAGAAGAAAATGAGAAGGAGAAGAAAAATGAGAAAGAGGAGGGAGAAATATTAATTTAGGGGTATAAGGATAAAAAGGTATACTTTTTATTTTTTAAAATTTTATTTTTTACTAGAAATTCCACATAAGCAAATTCTATTTTTTAAAAAATAATTAAATAGGTTGAGTTACTTTCTGAGTAAAAATGTGATAGTTGAGTGACTTTTGAAGTAAAAGTCAAAGTTGAGTAACTTTCTGAGATAAAAATTCATAGTTGAGTGACTTTTGAGGTAAAGATTAAAGTTGAGTGACTTTCTAGGATAAAATTACATAATTGAGTGACCATTTGAGCTATTAACTCGTTTGATTTGATTCATAGATTGAATAAACCGACATAATTAGTTTAGTAATTTTTTTAATAAACAACCCAACCAAACCAAATCAACCTATGTACACCCCAACCGTATACACACAAGAAGAATATTTATATTTATGTGTGTAACCCTGCCATAATATACTTCTACTTATTCTAGCACCAACAACTGAAGTCAAGCATACATAAGCATACATACAACACCAACAATCGAAGTCAAGCATGCATACCACGATTCGACGATCTTCGTGTGTGAAAGCACGCACACACTATCTACATCTTGATCAAGGGGGCGGGCAGAGGTCTATTAGGCTTCTTTGTTGGACCGGCGGTAGGAAATTTAGTAGTACCGGACTTGGATTGAACCAACTCGAAGTTGAATCTTGACATATCTATTGGTGGTTTTCTGCTAACACTATATAGTATTCTCCTACAAAAATCATAAACCAATTCAAATTTGGATCTTGAAACGTAGGTGATTGTCAACCTAAGGCATTTTGCCAAGAAGCTAGTTTCTTCCCAACAAAAGAATTACAGCTTTAACCATTTGTTGGGATCTTGGAGAACCAACTCTTTCATTGTTTCTTTTACTTATTTCTTATGATGAACCTTCTTATGCCTCCCTACGCAAGCAACCGTTCTGGCAAAGATCAATGAGTAAAACTTCAGCTCTATTTGTTAAAGAAACTTTTAGACCAAATTATTACGTGTCGTAAATTAATAACATGAGGTAATAAGGTCTATTTGTTAAAGAAACTTTTAGACCAAATTATTACGTGTCGTAAAATAATAACATGAGGTAATAAGGTCCACGTACTAGTTGAAACAAATCAAGGACTGGAAATATATCACAATTTACAGAATTCAAAAATACATACCAACCCTTATCGGAAAAGGATAAGAAAAGACTAATGTTAACCTTAGTTTACGCCTTAGATCCCCTGCTCCCCTGCTAACTTCTTCCTTTGTAAATTCCCCTTGCCTCAAGATATAAAAGGATAAAAGGCGGGTGCCAAAAAAGGAGGTATACCTAGTTTCATGTTCTAACACTCTTCGGTAGAATGCTGGTTAATAAACCAGCCACCTTTAACTGGAACAGGAATCAAGTAGAGATATACTTGCGTGTTCACATGGCCAAGATGTCAGCAAGTAAAAAGCATAGGTACCACAATTCAACAAATTGGAAACGAGGAAGCCGCAGAAAATTCTTGGTATTCTACCACAACTTGTAGGGATATATAAATAGTTAATAGGCAAAGTATTGCTCGAGTTTTTGATAGGGATAGAAATATGAGAAAATAGCAGTCTAGCATATCGAGTCATTGCAACCAAGCATGATAACCCACCAAGCAAAAAAAATGAGAATGAAAGGGTGTACCGGAAAAGACAGTAACTCTTAATTTGGAATACGAAAGAAAGAAATATGAGTTATAACAAAACAGAAAACCAAATCCATAACGTTAGGATTTGGTCCTCCTATAGCATTGTAGAAAGACAATGCATTGGACTCTAGTGACTTATGACACAAATGGATCTGTTGCTAGATCGGTTTGTTGTAAAGCATGATATCCATTGAGCTATCATGTTCCACATAATATAAGTCAAACCTATCAGGCTGAACTTGGAATAAGTGAGTTATAGTGCTCTCCAAGCCCAAAAGCATGCTTGTGGTAAGATAGCATTATACTGGAAGCTGAATAGCCAGAGCCACTGCCGGATTTGTATTCCTTTCCCATCTCTACATCAGGAAATGACCCTGAGAATATCATTATATGTTTATTTAAGACGTGAGTTAGAGCACCAAGCTCAAGTTGTCCTCCCCATGCAGCAGTTGACTCCACTTCTCTACAGTAATTCTCGAATCTTTCCACCAGAGAATCATCTGATTCTCCCCCTTCTGCATTCTCAGAGAGGAAAAAAGGGAGAAAGTCAGTTGCATGTTTCCTCATGTAAGCTGCCACCATCTGTCGCAGTTCAAGATATGTATAAGGAGATGAACCGCCGGTGAGAATGGCTAACTGATTCTCCACAGCTCGATAGAGACAGTGTCCATCAGGCTTTATTTCGTTAACAGTCAATCCAAGGGGCTCAAGCTTTCTTTCTAGCTTTTCATTCTCAATAACCCGATCACTTATGATATTACTCTGTTCTTCTTGTATTCTCTGCTCTCTGGCTGCCTCTTGTTGAGCTCTTTTCTCACGTCTTTTCACACTCTTGCTGGGCTTTGAATGGTCATTTTGACTACTGACAGAAACCCCAGCAATGGCCTTCACCAATGTATCAAGACTCCCTTTTTCCTTCCCATTATCATTATTACTACCACCACTGTAACCTAAAGAAGCAAGTTCCCCAGCATGCCTTTCTTTTAGCTTTGCAGAAAGTTTAGATACTTCTTCGTCCACTTGTTTCTTCTTAGCTTTCTGTTCAGCTTTGCTGCCTTTAGCGGCCGCCTTTTTCATACCAATTTCTTTGTCCTGTAGCTGAGAGATTTCTTTCCTGCATACATCGATATGACATCTCAATAAAGAAATTCCAAGGATTCGAAAAAAATGAACAGTTGAATCTATCTCCAACGGATTACACCTAGTAAAAGAGAATTTTTTTTTAGTTTGACCTGTCGTCACATATGAGATATCTATTTGAAGTGACACATTAAGCTCCCATAGTCTAATTTGATGCGATAAATTAAGCAAGTGCTTCACAATTAATGCTTAGACATTCAATAACTGCAAACCTTGTTACAAGCCATCTGCGATATTGGTAAACACGATTACCTATCACAGGTCAAAAATTGAAAGCCTGTGCATGATCCAAAAAGCCTGTTATAAGCTATCTTCTCATATAGACTTCCAATCCTAATTAGTAGTGCCTGTAATATTCATTTCTATAATTAGAAAAACTTCCAGTTCTTTTTGTGGATCAGCATTATAGAAGGTTGGTAATCCTTCCATATGCTCATATTTTAAGCAATAAGAGCAACTGCGTACAAAGTTGAGAGAATTTCCATATAAAAGAGCTAGGGATACAAGTAGAGTATGCTGGTCTTACAAGTCGAACAATGTAATAATCATGTGGAGGGTTATGTAGAGATTATTAAAGGGGAGAGCAAACCAAAGGCCAAATGTCTCCTCAGGGCCTTATAAAGTACCTATGCCTAGAAAGCATCTCCTCGAGGCTTTCTGGTATCTTTTGAGGCGCGCTTTCTGAGGCCCCCTCAGGCAACTGATCTTCTGCTTTAGGTGTATCCTCCATTTCAAAACCCTGAAACAATATGAACATCAAATAAGCATCCCCATATAAATGGCAAGATTTTACAAATCAATCATAATGAATAAAAGGTCGACATCAAACTGAAAAGAAAACAAATAGATAATTTATTAATGAAAATAAATAGATTAGTAATAATAACAACTATTGTTTTTGTTATGATTATTGCTTAGATAATAGATGTCCATCAACATGGTCACTATTAGTTGAATAAGTGCTGAATCGCCCAGAAAATCAAGATACCAGGGAATATTTAGACTTTGATTTGTATCAATAATCAAGCTCTCTTTTATTTTGGGACATCAACAAACTACCAGGGAAGCAGTAAAATTTTGTATCTATCACCCAGAAATGGATGATGGAGCTTCAACTAGCCAAATCTCAAGTGTTTGGGAAAATGAGTTTCAAACAGTCGTTAGCAGATTCCAAGAATTTCTTCCCTCTTTATCTCAAAGGAAGAAAAAAAGAACTTTCCTTCTTTATTCACACCAACCAACAACACCTTACCAGATGCTCAATAGCCAGTGAAAATTTAAAATTACACGGGGAAATGCAACAGTCTTAATTTGTTTTGCAGGCTTGAAAGCATGATCATTAATATGATTGAGTTGCACCTTTAGGTTGGGTTCATTATCCACTCTTAAAGCCATATGGGAACATAATACATCAGAAAACTGCACAACTTTGCCCCAATAGAACTCTGAGTCTAAATTTATAAACTTCTGCCAATTATAGAGAAAACAGTAGAATTGGCATTTAAGCTTCACCTTCCACACAAGTCATTTTTTCAACAGCCATCTTCATAATCCTCATTTTCCTCCTCTATTCCAACTCATTTTTCTATTAAATGAGAAAACTCATACATAAAACACCAAGGAGTCAACAATATAACAGTACTACAGTAGCGCATTGCAGAAGCTTTAAATGACCCACAGAATCAAGCAAACAGTCAACAAGCTGGAATTTTTCCGCTATACAAAAAATACAAAAAATAAATAGAGCTACACTCAACAGGTATTCAATTCATTCAAAGATTCTCTAATTTCTTTCTTTTCTATTGACCAATAAGACCCCACAAGGAGCGGTCCTCCAACTGCTCTTGCTCCTATGGTATGAAACACTACTCTCCAATTAACTAACTTACAACAACAACAACAACATACCCAGTTTATTCCCACATAGTGGGGTTGTGGAGGGTAGAGTGTACGCAGACCATACCACTACCTCAGGTGCAGTAGAGAGGTTGTTTCCAATTAACTAACTTATCTCCTTAAATTTTCCTCAGTTAAAATGACTCCCCAAGAAGCAAACGAAATGCCACCTTCATTTGGGTCCTATATTGTAATATGGTTTAACCATTGTCTCATGTACAACATTTCTAAGAAAGGTTCCACCTCATTGATGATTTTATAACGAAATAATCCAAGATCAAGGATCTTCATATTTCTTCAAGACCACAGTATTTTTTATGCTCTAATCATCAGGCAACAAGGATAGGTACGAAAAATCATCTTCATGATACTGTGATACCATATACAAGCCAGAGGCAGATCCTTCACAATTATGAACCTAAAGAAATCCATTTTCTCTGGCATTAGTTTCTCCGGAAGCATGTTCCATATAAGGAACTCACTTCTCATATAAATGAAGTATCATATTTGCTACGCTACTTCACTGTGATTGCTTCCTCTATGTGGCTTCCTCTTTCATATGCAAATCTCTACGACTATCAACACTACCCCAAAAGGCTCAGTAACAGGTCCTAAAAATAGCACTCTTTCATATGCAAATCTCTACGACTATCAACACTACCCCAAAAGGCTCAGTAACAAGTCCTAAAAATAGCACCAAAGGGTATGGCCTAGTAGTCATTAAAGTGGGTTGAGCATCATGAAGTCTCATGTTCAAATCCCGAGACAAAACACTCGAAGATTTCATCACATTTGTTCCAGCATTGGTGGAGGGAGTTTACCTGTTACTTGCTTCTGGTTGAAGGTACCGAGTATCCCCTGGAATTAGTCAGGTGCACACTAGCTGGCACGGGCACCATGGTTATAAAAAAAGAGTCCTAAATCTCATCGTAAATCTCCTAAGCACCCTACTTCAATGTGAATCAAAATCATTTTTTCAATAATCAGCAACTGTAAAAAGGATTTGGACTCCACTTGAAGCAGGGGTTTAATGGTATTTTGACTCAAAAATTGATATGGCATACTGATTACTAGAAAATAGAATAGCTATTGCCTACTGGAAAAAATAAAGACTGTAATGGCAAATTAAATTAAATTAATAACTGAAAAAATAAAAACAAATAAATAGATAAAACAATGAAAAGAAGAAATAAGGAGAAAGAAAAGCCGAAGAAGAAAATACCTGGCCAATTTCGTAATTGAACCCTAGGCGGTGGATGCTGATGATAAACTTGGAGTCGACAGCCGAAAGTCCGAAAGGTAGAGATGTATATGCTCCTTAACTTTTTTTAAAAAAGAAACAGGTCCCAACTTTTATTTTTTCTTCCACTTTGGTCTCTTTCTTTTACTAATACTCACTCCGTCCTAATTTATAAGTACTCCATACCTCTTATATTACTCGACATGTTCACTAAAATAAAATTTATCTCAAAATAATTAATATTTTTAAATAATCAAGACATAATTAGATATTTTATCCAACTTTATCCTTAATGAATAACTAACTCAAAAGGTAATGACAATATTTAATGTGAGTTTAATAGGACCATATTAGTTAATTTGCACCTTTATTAATTTTCCGTTAAGAGTTATACAGTAATTAAATATGTCAAATAATATTAGACAGAGGGTGTATAAGTTAGTTTGACTTGACACGGAGTTTAAGAAAAAAAAAATAGATTTTTGAAACTTGTGATCTAAAAAAGTCATAGATGTTTGTGTGACTATAAATTATTTTATTAAGGATAAAGTAAATATTTTAAAAATAAATTATTACTAGATTTTAAAATATTTCATTTCTTTTTAGACCGAATAAAAAGGAAAGTGAGTTATATAAACTGGAACAACAGGAGTAATAAAATAGGGATGTTGTCACCTAGGGGTGGGATGATAATGTAGATATAATAATTTAAATTTTTAAATATCACGATATTATGATATTTAATAAATATTTTAAAAAAATTAATATTGTTACCGTATTCAATATTTATTAAAAAATCAAATATTGTATCGACATATACAATTGCATATACAATTTGTATAGTATGATATTATAATATCAACTTACATAAAACAGCGTTAGTACATAATTAAATACTTAGTATTTTGATTACTCTATCTTAATTGAAATGTCATTTTTGTGTAATTATTAACAAAGAGAATTATTGATACGTGTTAATATGATATAATTGGAGCTTTTTTTTCGCTAGAGAAAGTCCTAATTCTCCATTATATTATTATATGTAAGTTGAAACCGAGAAAATCATGGTTACTGCTTTACCATATCACAAAATGTCATAATCAAACTTTGAAATACCTAACCACATTGAATTAATTTGGTGTGGTAATAATATAATATTTTTTAAAAACTTAATATTGTACCATATTGTAACACCCAAAAGTTTCAACGCAAAATTGGTATGAACCTACAAGTTAAGTCACAACTCTTGCTCCCAACCTACGACTCGTGATCTGAGTCTCGATATCAGACGCTAACAACTTTTTATGCATTTTAAAGGTTTATTTGGTCATTTTTAAGTTTTAAAACCCTACATACGTTGTTTTGACTTTTTTAGGGAATTAAAGGGAAATCAGTTTACTCAGCCTTCATTATGATTGATTCAACTCCCAAACATCATAAAAAAATCAATTTTAGGGCTCTCGGGTCTCTTTCAAAAGCTAGAAACTAAGTCTGTATTTCTCAAGAAAATTAAGTGATAGCCTAGATTCTCTCTAACATCAGGTATGTGGGTATTCAATAAAGGATTTCTTTCACCCTTATACCTAAAATCTAGTTTTAAATTATGATTTTTGTGAATTCATAATCTAAGGTTCACACCCAATTATACATAATTCTCAAAATTTAGCTCCCTCGTGTTATTTTATGATAATGATCCCCATTCATAGTTACTATGCACGATTTTGATGACTTCAACTTAGTTATTTTAAAACTTGAAGAAATATGCATGTGTTATAGACTTCGGCTAATTTTAGAATGAATTATGCATGATTTGATGGATTTCAGACTATTTTAGTATGGCATGACATGCTATGAGCACATGATCAATATTTAGTATGACTAGTTTCACATTAAAGACTTCGGTAAAACAACAATTTGAACTGGTTCATGCTCTATTTTGCAAAACATCAATTTTAATGACTATAAGTATATTATCAGTTTGAGAGTAGTTGTAACAACCCATGCAGTCATTACTAAAACATCACCTCGTTACATGTACGGGTTATAGGAATTTTAAAAATACAATCTTAAATTAGTATGAGATAGTGCTGCTAAAAATATCAAAATTTAAATTTTTTGTCGGGTTGATGTCATTCTGCTATAGCGGCTGGTAGGTTGCTACAGCGGGATGGTAGGATCAGAATCTTAGATCTGTTTTTAAAAATTCTCTCTTCTCCTCTTCAGTTGTAAAAAGAACGAGGTTTGCTCTAAAACTCCTTTTAGGTTTACCTCATGGGTTGGGTGTAATGGAGAGGAGGGATTTCGCTTTAATAGGATACAACCCATGGTTTTATCGCCAAATTCAGATTAAAATTCACCTTCACGAAATCAAAAGCTAGCATTTATAGCAGCTGATTGGAGTCCAGGTGGTATTAACTGAGTAGTTTTGACTCGGATTAGAAAGCATAAGCATGACATAGATTGACATGAGATTTCATGCTTAGGCCTTTAGACATGGTGTTTGGACATATAAAAAGAACGAAAACCTAGTTTATTGGGGTGAAAATTTGCTATTATTTTATGGTATTGAACTTGTGCATTAATTATAGTGTTTACCTTGTTATTATTGTTCATCCTTGCATGATTAAAAATGATGTTATATCTAAAAATCCTATTTAAGGGTGGTTAAATGTAACGCCCCATAATTGGGTCCCGAGACATCACACAGTGCTTAGGGGCTCAAGTGACCCCAAGCTAACCCTCCTGCTGGCATAACTCATAAGCAACTGAATAAAATGCTTAAATCTCTATACAATCAGCGAAAACATAGAACTTCTCTGAACTTGACCAATACAAATGTGAACTTTACAAGATCACAAATCTACTTTTATAAAATGAAACTGAAACTGAATACATCAACTTCTACTGTCTGTCTATGAAGCCTCTACTGGTACTGACTTTAGATAGCCGGGTCATGACTCCCAACTATCCAAGCTCAATACGACTAAAATAAGAAAATATAATACTTCTCGAATTGTATAACTATCTCAAGCCCTTGAATCAAAAGGACTCATCACCTGTTGACTGAAAGCTGCAAACTGACTGAATTCAGTACCTGTACTACAACTTGTACCTATATTACAAGACACTGTAGCATAGAAATATATGGGGGTCAGTACTGTAAGGAATGTATTGAGTATGTGAGGGTGTATACAACATTTTTAAATAATATCATAATTTTAAAATAAAATCATGCATGCTGACAATAATGACTCTCTTCGCTTGAATTAAACTGTAATATAGTTTCTCATAAATCATCAACAGTAACACATGCTTCATAAATCTCACAAATCATTGGACTCAACTCAAACTATTTGACTCATGACTTAAAGTGACTCGGTAACTCAAGAAACTTAGACTATTATGAACTTGGGAGTTTTTTTTATAACTGACATAAATCATATGAGCCGAATGGAGTCCAACATTTTGCCCTCCTAAGGAGAGAACCCCACATTGGCGGGAGCGTCGTACTCTTGCCAGGGAGTACAACCTCAACTTCGTGATCACAATCTCATACTTGTCCTCTGTCCCACAATTATCAATACCAATCCTACGGTGGCACATAGTTTTGGGGAAATACCACATTTTCCGCTCGATGCTAAATACTCCTCCCAGACTCAGCTCAAAACGCGTTAGGAAATCCACCTCAATCAACTCAAGGGTCTATCATAGAGACCAAAATCATAAATATATATCTCATGTGTAAATCATAACAACTTGTGGATTCCTAACTCGACTCAATCTCAAAATAATCTTTCTCATCATCAAGTACATTTACTTATCAAATCATATCAAGTATCAAAAGCTTTGAGAAAACATCATGGGACTCATTCTTGAGTCTCAAGCTCAAATGTCAATGTATATTCAATGATCAACTTCTCATGGAAAAGCTTAAAATAATGATTCTTATCATTTATCACTTAAAAATCATCAATTCATAATAGCAATATACAATTCATAGCATAAATTCTCAATTTAAGAAATAAAACAATGGAATAGTCATGTATATCAATCTTGAATAGATCAATTCTCATAAATCAATGATACCCACTTGCAAAATCATGAAATTTCAATAGTAAAAATCAATTCTTTGGGCACAAGAATGAAAGAATATTCTTGTTCAAGCCCCACATACCTTGATTATGATTTTTGAGATGAAAAAACTTGATTGGAAATTCTTTCTCGCACTTTTGAGCTAAATTTCTTGATGCCTTGACTTAGATATCTTAAATCTTGAACCACTTGAAGGTATTTATGGAAGGTTCTTGAATTTTCTTGGAGAAGATTGGATTTTTGGGTTGAGAGAAAACCCTAGCTTCTTGAATGTTCTTGGAAAGAAATTGGAGAAAAATAAATTTCTCTTCTCTACTTGGATATATATATAGAGGGTAAGAACGGATAGAAAAGACCAAAATACCCTTGAGCAAATTCTAGAACTGGAGCCTGATTTTTGGCCCTGGCGCAACGCGCCAGGATCGCAGTCCTTCACTGGATTTGGACAATTGGGAAACTGCTCAGTGGCGCGACACGATGAAATCATGTTGTCACCTTGGTTGTGACCTGAAAGGGTACCCGACGCGGTGGAATCGCGTTGGTGCACTAAAATTCGACAATCCTAATATTGAGCCTTGGTCAATGCATCAATATCGTGGAGGCTCACTAGAAAATGACAATATCCATTTTGGCTAGCTCTGCGATGCTCTAAAGTGCTAGGTGGCACACTATCTCACTAAAATGACTCTAACTCTTCACCTGAGTGTCAGATTTGGGAGAATTTGGTATCGATGGAAAGCTTATTCAATGCTCTACAGGATAAAAGTCAAAATTAGAAAAATTATACACGATTCAATCATCATTCACTTTGGAAGTCATTTTCATATACTCAAAAGGTGGATTTAGACTTAAGGAACGATCGGGATATTACATTAAAGTTGGTGGATTTTGAAGAATCTACGGTGGTAACCAGAAGAATAAAAAATTGGTAATGTATGAAATGTTAGGATGAACAGTTGGGGGTGGGTTATGGCTAAGTCTATCAAAAAGGGTCGGGCGGGGCCGGGTCAACCCGGAATTGGCCCATCTTGTTTTACCAGTTTTTGGGTCAAGACGGTTCTGAGCCCTTTTTAACGGGCTGGTCTGGTACCGGGCCCAACAGAAATTTTTTGTAAAACAACCCAAGACTGGCCCGGTTATATGTAAATCGGTCCAAACTGATCAAAGCTAAAAGAAAAAAGAAATTCAAAATTAAATGTTTTTCCAATATACACTATATATACCCACCTATATACATTTTAAATACGTTAAACAATATAAATATAACATATATACGCTTAACATACACTACTTTAGAAAATATATACACATTTATACATCAAATATATACTACTTTAGAGTGTATAGAAAATATATCACATATATACGTACAATAAAATATAGGTACCACTTTAAATAATATACATACAACATATACAAACTATATATATACTATTTTAGAAAACATATACACATGTATACGTTAAATATATATACTACTTT